>NC_088869.1:39088255-39259331 GCF_032884065.1 Artemia franciscana | reverse complement strand
ATAATAAGGTTAGTTTGGGTCAAAAAGTGCTTAAATTGGAATTTGCAGTAGAAGCAATTATTATATTTGTGAAAAAAAAGGCATTGAATGGTATGTTTATTGGTAAGTCAATTAAATGAACTACAAAAAATTTACCAAAACCAGAACTTCCTTATTAAAATGAATTACAAGATCTACTTTTTTCAAACTGGGTGGTCATCTGTGCATAGCTTTATCATAACTGATTTCTGAGACAATACTGACTAATCATGATAAAAAAAAGAAGAAATAGATGAGGACAAAAACAGACAGTGAAAAAAACAACAACAAAACAAAGAAGACTATGCAAATATTTAGGTCAAAACCTGCCAAGTAAGCAAATTTGAAAAAAAAAAATTCATAAATAAGAGGAGGATTAACATGAAAGCTAAGCAATATACGGTAAAATTCTAGTTAATTGACTTCTTGCTATCTCGGAAAGGGTTTAGGTTAGGAAAATGAAACTTCTCAGGGATGGGTCTACAGGCTAAAGTATTTCCCTGGAAGGTATTTTAAAGTACCCACACCCACTCCTTCTCCCTCTAGAGGGCCCTGGAATTAGCCTACATGACAGGTCTATACCTATTGAAATTTTGACAATAACAACATTTTACCTTAATTTTCAGTTATTAGTTGCTTTTTCTCTTTCTTTAGTTCTGAAAATACAATTCCTGTTGTTTGAGTAGAATTTTGAGCCATATCATTGTTTTTTTTCAAAATTTAGGAAATGTTTTTGCATATCTTTAAAACCTTATAAAATGGAATTGAGCAAAGTTATGAAACTGAAAACAATTTTGTTCTACTTCAATTAAGTAGAAGATCTATTTTGCAAGGTTTCACTTTTATAACACACATATTAGTAAAGGTCATCAAAGGTCAGGGCCCTCTAGAGGGAGAAGGAGTGGAGGTAGTTGCTTCAAAATACCTTCCCGGGACATACTTTAGTCTGTAGATTCATCCCTGAAAGTTTCATTTTCCTAACCTAAACCCTTTCTGAGATAGGAGGAAGTCAATTACCTAGAATTTTACCCAATATATTCCTGTTCTTTACCCTGGATTGGTTACTAAAAATTATATTTCCCTAACTTATTCCCTTTCCAAGATAGCAAAATGTAGTTAAACTAGAATTTTCCCATTAATAGAACAGCATATTTATAAAATTCTGAAGGTAAACACCCTAGTATAGCTTCTAGTTTACAGTTGGGTCTACCCAGAGAAAAACACTAACATTCTTACAACTTATTAGCCTTTTCATTTCTTACCCCAACAGGTAGGCCTATCAAGGAATAATTAATCAATGATTTTACGGTAATAAAGGTGTTTTCAATATAGTGTAATGTTCATTTTAAGCAGGAGTACTTATATACAAGTTTTAATATCATTTTCTAGAGAACACTTAGTTAGCTATACTGACACTACTATTGTCTATTGAGAACCAATCGAATTAGCCACCTAATGATTTCCCCATCTTTTTCTTACAAGAAATACTAAACTCTAAGATAAAAGAGGATAAAAATGTTCAACTTACAAAATATGATTATGAAAGATAATTTTTGCCCACCCCTCCCGCCATTTTTCTTATAAATCTGTTACTATTGTTAGTTGTTTTTAAACTGTTTAAAATGAAAAAGCACAGTAACCCTTAGTTCACACTGCTGCGTCAATCCCGACACGATTTTTTGCCTGTCGGAAGAGACGTACGACAGAATCGGATGGAGTGTTCACACTGAAACGCAGACTTTTGCGTCGCTGCGACAAGCTCTATTCCATAGTTCCCACTGCTGCGTCAAATCGGACACGATTTTTCAAATCAGATTTTCAAACTGAAGCAATGAGAGCATTAAGCCAAATCCAGAAGAAGGCTATTGCAGCGTATCTTCTGAGTAAGCGAAGAAAGCAGGCAAGTTGTTGCTTTTAGGTTTACATAGGATGTATAGCTAAAGTTGGGTCACCAGTTTTTTGGAGAATCCTGTATGACAGGGATGACTGAAGCTGGAAAATAGAAATATTTCAGCTCTCGACAGTGGGGTCCACAAGTTTTTTTGGGTAACCACTCTCTTGACAGGCCATTATTCTAATGGTTGATGGCCTATTCTTAAAATCTGGGTGATCTCTCTATGGACTGATGACCTAGTTTGGAATGTGGGTGATCAGTCTATAGAGTGATTGCCTATTCTCTAAATCCTCTCTATGGACTGATGCCCCAGGTTGGGTTATCAGCTCACGGAGAGGTCACTTAGTCCAGGCCACCAGTTCTTAGAGAGGTCACCTTAGATTTGGACAATTGAAGGATGGGCTATCAGTCCCTGGAATTATTACCTATCAAAAAAGTGGTCATCGAGAAAGTTTTCCTTCCAAAATAAAATTATCCTAGACAGTAATTATTTAATCCTCTATGGATTTTCCCTGGGCAGACGAATCATCCAAAGAACCTGGTGCACAACTGTTGGTAGATGGATAAGTCAGTTTAACAAGCAAGAGAGAAAAAAAGTGCAGCTATGATCTTAATTCGCTAATATTACTTGCTGTATGCACTTAGTACTGTACTTGTAATTTTCATAGTTTCTTGTTAATCTTCTTCTCAGTTCTTTTTTACCTTAATTTTTGTAATTTTCTTGTTACTTTACCACTGCAATGGAATTCTATGAACCTGTTCTTTGTCTTTGTAATATGCCTTTACTGCATTTTGGATATACCTGTCAGCTTCTCTTTGATACTGTACAATAGCATCCTTATTCAGATCAGGTTGCATGTAGCTTTTTCTAAATGTTAGCAAGTCACTTATACCTTATGCTGTCTCTGCTAAAGCTGGGTCACCATTTTTTTTTGAGAATCTTGTATGACAGGGATGAATGAAGCTGGAAAATAGAAATATTTGTTCTAGACAGTGGGGTCCACAAGTTTTTCTGGGTAACCACTCATTTAACAGGTCATTATTTTAGGGATTGATGGCTCATTCTTGAAGTCTGGGTGATCTCTCTATAAAGTGTTGACCTAGTCTGGAATATGGGTGATCAGTCTATAGAGTGATGGCCTATTTTCTAAATCTGGGTAACATCCCTATGGACTGATGACCCTGTCTGGGTTATCAGTTCACAGTGAGGTCACCTAGAGCAGGCCATCAGCCCCTGGAATTATCACCTATCAAAAAAGTGGTCATCCAGAAAACCTTCTGGACCCCACTGGTTCTACAGACCTAAGAAAGTATTAACTTGATCAGTGACACCTCCCTGACCCTCTTATAGTTCAATAGAATAGGTAACAGGACTTACAGTTTTCTAGACAGAGATATTCAAAGGTTTTCCTTCCAAAATCAGATTCTCCTAGACAGTAATTATTTACTCCTCTATGGGATTTCCCTGGGCAGAAGAATCATCCAAAGAGCCTGGTGCACAACTGTTGCAAAATGGATGTGTTAGTTTAACAAGCATGAGAGAAAAAAAAAGTGCAGCTATGATCTCATTAATTTGCTAATATTACTTGCTCTATGTACTTAGTACTGTACTTGCAATTTTCAAAGTTTCTTTTTAATCTTCTTCTTAGTTCTTTATCTTAATTTTTGCAATTTTCTAGTTTCTTTACCACTCCAACGGTATACTATGAACCTGTTCCTGTAGGTTCTTGTTCTTTGTAATGTGCCTTTACTGCAATTGGGATATACTTGTAGGCTTCTCTTTGATACTCTACAATAGCATCTTTATTTAGATCAGGTTGCATGTAGTCTTGAAAGTAAGTTACTGCTTTACATCCCGGTATAAATAACTAAACAAAGCTGGGTACAGGCTACGCTAAATGTATGAAAGTCTCTTGAAAGTAAGTTACTGCTTTACATCCCGGTATAAATCACTAAACAAAGCTGGGTACAGGCTATGCTAAATGTATGAAAGTCTCTTAAGTCTTGAAAGTAAGTTACTGCTTTACACTAAACAAAGCTGGGTACAGGCTATGCTGCAAAAGGCTCATAATAACCTCATCTACAGAAAAACAGCTAAGAAAAATAATGGATTTAAAAAAAATTGTAGTTTGCCCTTTGCTATTTTGCAACAATTATAAGTGTTTCCTGTTTCACTATGCTTGTCAAGGGCTTGAAAATGTTCACTATCAAAGACCTATTCCAGCTTTCTTTTAATAGAGACCTATGTTTATATTCTTTGTTTCTTATAGGAGCAGCTATATGGAAGTGCAAAACAAGCTACACGGAGGTGGTGGGTCAGACCAGTCCTTAGAAAAAGAGAAACAGATGGTGCCTTCAGCAAATTGGTGCAGGATCTAGAAAAGGAAGATCCACAATGGTATTTCGAATACCTTAGAATGACTCCTACAAAATTCAAGGAACTCTTAGCAATTGTTAAAAGTAAGATTGAGAAGAAACATACCAATTGGAGGAGACCTATTTCAGCAGCTACGAGACTTGCACTGACGATCAGGCATCTTGCTACAGGAGAGTCAAAGAGGTCTTTGTCCTACCAGTATTTGATTGGCCGTTCGACAGTCACTCTTATAGTGGCAGAAACGACAGAGGCCATTTGGACTAGCATGAAAAGCCAATGTTTGAAGCCACCAACCCAATCCACGTTCCAGACAATCGCTGACAAGTTTATGAGGCGGTGGGACTTTCCAAATTGCATAGGAGCAATTGATGGAAAATATATCAGGTTGAGATGCCCAGAAAACAGTGGCTCTACGTATTTCTGCCACAAGAGATTCTTTAGTGTTGTACTGATGGCAGTTGTTGATGCTGACTATAAGTTTCAGTTTGTAGACGTTGGAGCAGAGGGTAGTGCTGGTGACTCAAGTATATTTGCCAGGTCATCGTTTGGGTGTGCCATTCTGAACGGAACAATTGAAACTCCTGAGCCTAAGCCCATCCCTAATGGGACCATCTTACCACATGTTTTCGTAGCTGACGAGGCATTCCCCTTGAAAATGAACATAATGAGACCATTTCCAGGTGGCTTGAGTGTAGCTGACAGGCAGAAAAGGGTCTACAATTACCGTTTGTCTCGAGCTCGCTTGGTTGTAGAAAACGCATTTGGAATCTTAGCTGCACGCTGGCGTATTTTTAACTCACCTATTAATTGCAAACTTGAAACAGTTGATTCAATAGTCAAAGCTTGCTGTTGCTTGCACAATTTCGTAATGAGCGAGAACTCGCAGTATTGTCCAATTAACTTCGTAGATGCCCAGAGTGGAAACAGGGAGATTATCCCTGGAGCCTGGAGAACCATGGTCTCTGATAACTGGCTTCAGCGGCAGCAACGTCAGGGAGCAAACAATTTCGCAGTTACTCCCATGACAATAAGGACGAAATTTCTGGAATACTTCAATTCAGGGCAGGGCGCCCTACCATGGCAGGAAGAGTACCTGTTTGGATAATATTCTCATGCTTAGTTTCTCCATTTTCAGTAGGCCTATTTATGTACATAGTTCTGTTCTTCGTTATATGCTAAGAGCATCATTTCTCCTCTTCCTTTCAGTGCATTCCTTCTTTTTTGTATAATACAAGTTGATCTGAAGCAGCAAAATATAAGCAAACAGCCGAGTCAAACTCTGGTTAATGGCGCAAAAATTTTGGTAGGTCAACCTTTTCAAGCTGCGCTTTTGCAGAAGCTATAGTTTTTGATATCACTCTAAAAGAACCTGCATTTTGTTCGTTCTAGAGTTAATATGGTATCTAATACAACATTTACTTTACCCAAAAGGTAATTGCCGAATCTATGTTATTTAGAAGTCACCCAAAAAGAAGTTCTTCTATTTACCCAAATCAATAGCCCCAAACTGCTTTCTACTCAATCTGACAAAATGATATGGTCCTTCGACTTTCTTAGAAACTACAGTCAGGATACCAGGGAACGCAAATTGGCAAGATACTGAGTAGCTGCCGAAACGTGGTAACAGATACCATGATACATTGAAAACTCCAACTAATAAACCTGATATTTCTTGGTCCACTGAAATAAAAAAGAAGCTTTATATTCAAATACAGTAAAAAATTAACTTAAAAAGAATAACTGACAGAACACTGCCATCAGTCGAGAGAGATCTGATCAATAGACAATTTGAAAAGAAGCTCCTGAATTTTAAATTTGATGAAAGCTTTCTTTTTGTCACTTAGTTTTTTAATATCTGCAGCAAGAACAAGACAAAACATCTCGTCTGGGTCTTGCTCCTTTCCAACAATACCGATCAGATCTCTCTCGAATTCTGACTTTGAACACTCTCCCTTCGAAGCTTTCTTTCTCTTTGGGGTGGGGGACCTGGGCTGAGCGAATGAGCACGACGATGTCCTGCCATTTGGGGATTCAAACAAGATAGGATTCGTTTCTGCCACATAGTCTAACTGGACCTGGCCACTGTCTTCATATATGACATTTTCTTCGGGTTCCTCTGTCTCTTGGATCTCTCCGCCTGACCCAACTTCAACCTTAAAAAAGTAAAATTACATCCAAATGACCTATTTACCGATTAAGCTGATAACCGTTTTTCAGTCTGCTCTTAACTGTTCATGTTTGTCTTTAAAGTGGCAAAAAACGCAGTAGTACAGCAGACGCTAGCAAAAACATAAGACATAAAAAATACTTGAAAAAGATAAAGGCTTTCAATGACACAGCCACAAATACATTTAGGCTAATCCTGAAGTTTTTAGCCCCATTGATAACATCATTACGCGGTGTTGGAACGCGTGATATCATATTCCTTGTAGCATCAACAATCCCAAGAGAAGAAAGATCAAATCTTTAGAAGAGAGATCAGATCTTTAAGAAGAAAGATCAGATCTTTAGAATAAGAGATCTGAGTTACGAGGTCCTCCTAAATATGAAGTTTCATGAAGATCCGATCACTCCTTTGTAAGTTAAAAATACGTCATTTGATCTAATTTTTCATAATTATCCCCCCCCCCAATAGAGCGGGTCCGTTCCAATTATGTAAATCACGTATCTAAGACTTCTGCTTATTTTTCCTAACAATTTTTATCCCAATCCCTCCAATCTAAGTGTTTTCCATGATTTTAGGTTCCCCCAACCCCAACCTCCCTCCAATGTCACCAGATCCGGTCGGGATTTAAAATAAGAGCTTTGAGACACGCTATCCTTCTAAATATCAAATTTCATTGAGATCTGATCACCCATTCGTAAGATAAAAGTACCTAACTCCTCCCCCCAATGTCACCAGATCCGGTCGGGATTTAAAATAACAGCTCTGAGACACGATATATTTCCAAACATCCAATTTCATTAAGATCTGATCAACCATTAGTAAGTTAAAAATACTTCAATTTTTTCTATTTTTATGGCACCAAGTGCCATAAAAAGGCAAAGAGGAGGGAGTTTTAAGAGTTGAAATAAAAAGGAGTTTCTTGCTTGGTATACCTCTTAAAAGCGTTGGCAGGTTTATTAGAAAATAAAACCAGATATGCCTTGCATTGTGACACATTCAGTTATGATATGAAGACTCTAGCTAAAGTAGGGCAAGGAAAAGTCGGATTTAAACATTGAAAAAGTTTAAATATTGATTTAGTTTATTCTAACTTATGGAGTTGTAACTTTGATCAAGAATTTGAGAAAATATGCCCAACATGACACATAATTCCAAGTTCTGAGATGAATAACTCAAATAGGGCGAGGGGAAGGGTGTTTAAAGAGTTAAAAAAGTTGAGTTTTTTGCTATGTTTAGAATAATTAACCAGTGGAGTGATGGCTTTGAATAAAATTTAGAACTACAACATATGCCTTATGCCATGATGTTCTGTGATTTAGATCCCAGGTCAAAAAGGGAGAGGGAGATATGGTTTTAAGTTTTGTTTGATAGCATAGTAGTGAATGGAGTGCCAGATTTAAATGAAACTTGAAACAAAGATGCCTGACACCATTAATAATATTAAACTCTGATATGAAGACCTTAAGTAAAATCAGGCAAACGCTGAGTCTTTCAGTGTGTTTGCATTACTTTTGAAAGGAGTATCAGATTTGAATGAAAGTTGGAAGAAAAATTCCTAGCAAAATGCCACTCCACTGGGTCCAGCTAGAACTTGCCACACTCGTTTAATCAGAAATAACTAAAACAATTTCTCCATGTTTATTATCATGGTAAGAAGTGTAAAGTAGGGCATAATTTTCTACCTTCACATCATATTTACTAATTAACAAACCGCTGAATTTACTTACCCTAATTGGTAACTCAAAGTTTGACTGTGTTGGTCTAAATGAAATATGGTCACTCAGGAAGATCATGTGGTTGTACCATTTCCAGGGCTTCTTCTCCTTCACTGCTGCTGATCCACTCTTTGTCAGCATCTGAGAGCGTTTCTCTATCATATATCCGTCTCTTAGGGAACGCCACATTTTTTGACATTCTTGCACTGAAACAAATGATAAAGAATGTCAACTTTAGCAAAAGAAAACCAGCCATACTGCCAGGGGTAAGCTGGCTTTTGTATCATCCATGACACTTATTATTTGAATTACTTACATCCTTGTTAAATATATTTAAATCTTACACTATAACAAACATTTTCCACTAGTTTTTGTGCTATAAGTGTTGTGTATGCAACTTTTTCCTTTCTGCTTTTCAGCAGTTTTCAAGACTTATGATGAAGCAGGAAAGTGTTTCCAGGAATCTTACAAAAACCTGCCTCATGTACAAGGCACAAAAAGAGTATTTTGGGCTAATTCTGTGTACAGGGCAAATAGTAGATAGAAAACAAGGAACATGGGTAGGCCTACTTATAGGATATAAATTAGATAAGGGAAAAATGAGATATTCTTTATATCTACTATTTAATTCCCTAAAATAGTAAGAACTAGAGCTAGGGCTCCTCTGAAGGAAACATATTAATACAAAAAAACTAGTGTCATAAAATTCCTTACTTTATGCTCCTTCCAAATATCATAGCTACTTTTCTAACAATATACCTCACCCCCTGAAGGTTCCAGGTAAGTTTTGTATTTCCCTAAGAAATATACAACTAAAAGAAAACAGTAAAATAGCAAGATTCTTATTTATGATATGCAACAAATTTTCTATTAAATAAATTATAAAATTTCCTTCATTTATTTAAATCCAATATCCAATAGCCTACATAAAAAAATAATAATATGCAATTCGATATAGGTCTAAAGGTTTTGATATGCCAAGAAACCCATTCACAAGAATAGAATTGATTTTGTAGATTTGCTACTTAAGGTTTACTATAGGGCAGAAATCAGTTAGGAGGAAAATCAAGTATATTATTAGATTATCTGTTCAGTTCTCTTTTCAAATAAAATAACCACTACCATTGCAATTAAACAACATACTATAGCATACCCTAGAATATGCTACTAACATTGCTGATTTTGTCAATTTGCTAGCTAAGATTTAATATAGGGCAGAAATCAGATAAGAGGAAAAACATGTATATTATCGCTTTATCTATTCTGTTCTCTTCTAAAATATAACAACAAATACCATTACAATTGAACAACAGCACCCTCTAAATGCAGCTAAGTATAGCTCCACACTAGGCATATACAAGGATTAACTGTTCATTTTACCAAATTAAGGCAATGTAACAAAGAAAAAAAAACATACACAAAACCTATGCATTTAATCTCTGGTTAGATCTGGCAGTTAGGGCCAGGGATGGATCTAGAAAAAAATCATGGGGGGGACTGGACCAAGTGCACCAATGTGATGGATATATCTTGCAATTGGAAAACTCTATGCCTAAGGAAAAATATGTTAACACAGAAAATTGACAATTTGAGTAACACTTGGAGACCAACTAATCAAAATAAATCTCTAGTGGAGTAGGTCAGGGTCCTGGTGCCAGAAGGCCATCAGCATTTGACATGGAGTATCTAAAGTTGGCAGTGGGGCCCACAACTTTCTTATGACAGCAATAGAGATCAAAGGTTGTCACTAGATTCAAGGGTTGAATTTTCTTTGACCATTAAATCTATAGCAAGACCTGGATGGCAGACCCTTTACTGGTATAGCCATTAAAAGCAGGTTAGGCTAGGAGCCGAATAGAAATGGTGGCAATCAACTGATGGTTTGAGGTTTCCTGGGACATCACTCCAAGATCCAGGTAAAGTTACAAATCTACCAATATCTAGTCTGAAGATGATCTGGTAAAATTCTAGTTGATTGACTTCTTGTTATTTCAGGGATGAATCTACAGACTAAAGTATGTCCCAGAAAGGTGTTTTGAAGTACCATGCTCTACTCCTTGTCACTCTAGAGAATTCACTTTCCTAACCTAATCACTTTCTAAGATAGCAAAAGTTATGTGAGATAAGCAAAAGTTTCTAAGATAGCAAAAGTTGTGAAGCTGAAAACACTTTTGTTGTACTTCATTCAAGCAGAAGATCTATTTTATAAGATTTCACTTTTATAACATACATATTTTCAAAGGTCAGGGCCCTCTAGAGGGAGAAGGAGTAGAGGTAGGTACTTCAAAATACCTTCCTGGGACATACTTTAGCCTGTAGACCCATCCCTGAAAGTTTCATTTTCCTAACCTAACTCATTTCCAAGATAGCAAGAAGTCAAATCAACTAGAATTCTACCAAATGTTGTTTTGTCAAATTTTCAATAGGCATAGAACTGTCATGTAAGCAAATTTAAGGGCTCTCTAGAGGGAGAAGGACTAGAGGTGGGTACTTTAAAATACCTTCTCCAGATATACATTAGCCTGTAGACCCATCCCTGAAAGTTTCATTTTCCTTACCTAACCCCTTTCTGAGATATCAAGAAGTCACTCAACTAGAATCTTACTAGTGTTTTGTACAAGAAAAGTAAAAGATGACTCACTTAGGGTTCCCCAATGATAATAGCCTACCAAGTATCTCAAGCTACGTATAATAGCAAGGCTTGTTAAGGAAATAATTGTATCAATAACTAAGTGTTGATTATTGACTTACATGAATAAAGATAATGACTATACAAGAATTTAACTAAAAGGTGGTAAAATATATGACAGATCTTATTGGTCTAAATATTCAAGACCTATAAACACAACTGCTTTCTAATCTCAATTCTTTGTGTTTCTGATTCTTAGCAGCAGCTTGGCAATGGAAAATCTCAGTTCTATTGGCCTACTAGATATGGTCTAGATAGGTCTGGAGACATTTAAATTTTATTTTCTCTACAGTTAGATTTAGATATAAGGGGATATACATTATGTTACAAATCTAGTGATCCCCCAATTTGCATGATCACTAGATTTTCAAAGGTCAAAGAAAATTTGATCCTTGAATCTAGTGAAGACCTTTGATCTTGATTGCCATCATAAGAAAGTCATGGACCCAACTTATTGTTAGGCATAGGCCTACCAAAGAGTATAGTAAATGCTAGATAAACCCTGTGTCTGACCTAGGCCATCCAAAATCAGGGTTTTGTTGTAGATTGTTAGTGACCCTTAGAAATTTGAACTAAATATAGCCTACAAAAAGTTAGTAGACATGCTTACCACTAACACCAACTTCCCCTGAGACCATTTCCCAGGCCTTTAACACAAGGTGTTTTTTGGAGTGATCACTCAAATTTTTTGAAAATAATATGGGCTGGCACCTAACAGCCATAATTAGTTTCTCAGTCACCACCTCCATTATTTTTTTTTTTCTTTTTTAAATAAGAACAAGGCATGCGACTTGTCGCAAAAAGTTGAAATTATTGAACTCATGCGATTTGTCGTAGGATTCAAAATTATGAACGCATTTTTCATTGCAGCAAAACGTATGGTTTTGCTTCGTATGTCGCATGATTTTTGTCATTATCATCAATATCGCACGATTTTGCGCGAAATCGCAGCAGTGTGAACTAAGGGTAAAAAGTTAAAAAAAAATTAATTATCCGAGTCTTAAGTAACGTTCACATACGTGTGTAGCTAGAATCCCAGATTTCATTTTTCTTTCTTTAGCTAGGCTAATATTATTATTGAGTTTTGTGACCGTATCTTTTACGCAGATTTAATTTTTCTCGTGGGTCTTAATTATACTTTAGAATTACTTGGTGATCATAACAAACTTCATAGCTATGACAAAGCGCACATGCTGAATTCTGTCAAAGAGGGGGGAAATATTTAAGAGGGGAAGATTCTAAAAACTTACAAATTATACGGAAATCATGAGGTATTATGAGTGAGGGTTGCCTATTCCCTGGTTGCAGGCATTTACATGTAAAATATCCCCACTTAAAATATCACCTCAAATCAGAAAATGCGCCCCCCCTGGAAAACAGCTTTCCAAATTTGAGAATTTTTTTGTTTTTTTGTGTAGGAGAAAGATATTTTGGTATTTGTGAAGTATACGTCACTTACTCAAGTTTACGCTACGTAAAACTCGAGAACAATCCGTTTTCTTCACTAGTTTCTTTCAGCTTAGCGTAAGACAAGATAAAGACAAGTGACAGAACAGATGGGATATAGACAATTGAGTTTAATTAATTTTATATGATTTTTGGATTAATATAATAATAAAATTGTAATATTAAAACAATAGTTGATAAATAATAAGATTATGATTATATAATTCTATATTTGCACATAAGGGGCAGGGGGAAGATATCGCCCCCCCACTTCCCGCAAATTTATAGCTCAAGTTTCTTTTTGAGGTAACGAAGAAACAAGTTCTCGAGTCTTAAACTTTAACTTTACTTACTGGCGTATAATTAGCAATGACAGGAATTGCGTTTCAAAGGCAACACTTTGGCTTGGTCACGTTCTTTTTTTTCTTTTTTTTTATCTAGCACCCTGCTTTCAGCTTATTCCTAGAAAGTGGTAGGGGGCTAACCTTTGCAGTTTTTACAGAAAGTGTGGACCTTAAGCTGGATTGTTGAATATGACTGTATTTTGGAAAGCTTCGTAGAAAACTTGCCTTGAGCCAAAGATCTATTGTTTCTTCCCATTTCTGTTCGTGATTTCAGCTGAGTTTATCATTCGTTTTTTTTTTGCACTTGGGATTGCGATAGAGAAATGGTATCAGATGTGCCTCTTAAATTTTAAAAGTTCTCTCGTTGCTAAAGATATTAGAGTTTATCCTTTGCTCCCTTCTTAGTGATGACCTTAGAAACTTGGCCAACAGCAACAAAGGCAACTTTTGAACTTAGACAGATAGATTTTTTTTTTTCAACAACAGTCGATAGCTCTTGATGAGCTGATCAAATTAACTGTCATTCATTTTTATGGCACTTGGTATTAACCAAGTGACATATAGCAATCACAAATTCTGTCGGTCTGTCTGTCGATCCCGGTTTTGCTACTTTAGGCACTTCCAGGTAAGCTAGGACGATAAAATTTGGCAAGCGTATCAGGGACCGGAACAGATTAAATTAGAAATAGTCGTTTTCCCGATTTGCCCATCTGGGGAGGGAGTGGGGGGCCGGTTAATTCTAAAAAAATAGAAAAAAATGAAGTATTTTTAACTTACGAACGGGTGATGGGACCTTAATAAAATTTGATGTTTGGAAGGATATTGTGTTTCAGAGCTCTTATTCTAAATCCCGACCCGATCCGATGACATTGGGGGGAGTTGGAGGGGGGAAACCTAAAATCTTGGAAAACACTTAGAGTGGAGGGATCGGGATGAAACTTGATGGGAAAAATAAGCACAAGTCCCAGATACATGATTGACATAATCGGAACGGATCTGCTCTCTTTGGGGTAGTTGGGGGGGGGGGGGGTAATTCATAAAAATTCGGAAAAATGAGGTATTTTTAACTTACGAACGGGTGATCGGATCTCAATAAAATTTGATGTTTAGATGGATATCGTGTCTTAGAGCTCTTATTTTAAATCCCGACAAGATCTGGTGACATTGGGGGAAGTTTGGGGTGGGGGAACCTAAAATCATGGGGTAGTTGGGGGGGGGGGTTATTTCTGAAAAATTAGAAAAAATGAGGTATTTTTAACTTACGAACGGGTGATCGGATCTCAATGAAATTTGATATTTAGAAGGATATCGTGTCTCAAAGCTCTTATTTCAAATCCTGACCGGATCTGGTGACATTGGGGGAAGTTTGGGGTGGGGGAACCTAAAATCAGGGAAAACGCTTAGATTGGAGGGATCGGGATGAAAAGTGGTGGGAAAAATAAGCAGAAGTCTTACATACGTGATTTACATAATTGGAACGGATCCGCTCTATGGGGGGGGGGGGGTTAATTCTGAAAAATAAGAAAAAATTACGTATTTTTAACTTACGTAGGAGTGATCGGATCTTCATGAAACTTCATATTTAGAAGGACCTCGTAACTCAGATCTCTTATTTTAAATCTCAACCGGATCAAGCGTAATTGGGGGGGGGGGACAGTTGGGGTGACCGGAAATCTTAGAAAATACTTAAAGCGGTGAGATCAGGATGAAACTGGATGGGAAGAATAGAAACCTGTCTAAGATACGTGACTGACATAACCGGACCAGATCTGCTCTCTTTGGTGTAATTGGGGGGGGGGGGGTAATTTTGAAAAATGAGGTATTTGTAACTTACGAAAGGGTGACCAGATCTTAATGAAATTTGATATTTAGAAGGATCTTGTGCTTTAAAGTTCTAATTTTAAATTCCGACCAGATCCTGTGACATTGGGGGGGAGTTGGAGGGGGAAACCGGAATTCTTGGAAAACGTGAAAATTGGGGTATTTTTATCTTACGAATAGATGATCGGATCTTATTGAAATTTGATTTTTAGAAGGAATTCATGTTTCAGAGCTCTTATTTCAAATCCCTACCAGATCTTTTGACATTTGGGGGAGTTGGAGGGGAAAATCTTGGAAAAACACTTGGAGTGGAGGAATCGGGATGAAGCTTGGTGGATAGAATAAACAAATGTCCTTGATACGTGATTGACAGAATCGTACTGGATTCGCTCTCTTTGGAGTTGGGGGGAGGGGTTCAGTGATTTGGCAAGTTTGGTGCTTCTGGACGTGCTAGGACGATGAAAATTGCTAGGCTTGTCAGGGAGCTGCACAATTTGACTTGATAAAGTCGTTTTCCCAGATTCGACCATCTGGGGGCTAAAGGGAGAGGAAAAATTTGAAAAAATTAGGTATTAATAACTTACGAGTGGGTGATCCAATCTTAATGAATTTCGATATTTAGAAGGACATCGTGACTCAGAGCTCTTATTTTAAATCCTGACCGGCATTACGCCTCTTATTTTCCTTTTTAAATCAATCTATTGATTCATAGAATTTTGTTATAGCTCATACCATATGATCTCTTGGCTCTTAGCTCTTCTCGCCTCGTCACAAGTGCCATATGAGCTCTTAGCTCTTGTTTGGTAGTAAAATTCCTTCATGAGATATACCTGTTGGAAAATTTGATAGGGGTTGAAAATTTTAATAGTAAGGTACACACTGAAACCAAAAATAGGCCGGCACAGAAATGTATCTTGTGTGACGCTTGAACTTGAAGAGTTCTGTAATTGCTAAAGAAATTAGTGTTTATGCTTTTGCTCATTTCTAAGTGATGACGTTAGAAACTTGGCCTACGGCAAAAAAGTCAACTTTTGAGCTAAGACAGATAGATTTTTTTAAAGGCATTCCATAGCTCTTGATAAGTTGATCATAATATTTTTCATTCATTTTTTGGTAGAAAAATTATTTCATGAGATATATCAGTTGGAAAGTCTAAAGGGGTAGAAAAGCTTAGTAGTAAGGTATACACTGAAACCAAAAATAGGCCAGTACAGAAATGGTATCGTATGTGCCTCTTTAACTTGAAAAGTTCTTTCATTGCTAAAGCAATTAGAGTTTATGATTTGCTCCTTTCTAAGTGATGACGTTAGAAACAGCCTACGGCAAAAAAGTCAACTTTTGAGCTAAGACAGATAGATTTTTTTTCAACGGTAGTCGATAGCTCTTGATGAACTCATCAAAGTATATGTCAACCATTTTTAGGCAAAAAAATTCCTAAAGAGATAGACAAGTTTGAAAGTTCAAACGGGTTGACAACTTCAGTAGTAAGGTACATACTTAAACCAAAAAAAGGCCAATATCTATTGTGAGAATTATAGGGGCGTTTTAAGCAAACAGTCAGCTGTTAGCTCATAATCATCTTTTGTAATGAGGGGCTTGCAACTTTTGCTAGTTCGTGTATCTATTATTTGTTTCCGGTGTAGTTGCTAGTAAGACAAATTTGATTAAAGTGGTAAGTCATGTAAAGGACTTACAAGTAATAACCGGCAGTTAGGGATATAATCATCCTTAGCTATGAGGGGTTTGCAACTTTTGAGAGTTGGTGTACCAAGTATTTATTTTAAGATCCTTACGGATTAAGAAGTCAAGCACTTAATCGAAGCAAGAAAACAAACCAAAGTGTTGCTCTCGCAATACTTTACTCGAGGAAGCTGAATAAAGGTTGTTGCAACACCTCACGTTGCCCATGCAACGTAGATTCAAGGAGATCTTTCATGGAGAGAGAGCTGGATTTCCTGGTAATGATTAAGTACGATCCGAAATTAGCTTAAAAAAAATTTAACTGAAAATAACATCAAAACTTAAAACAATGAAAATGAGCGCAGGGCTGACACCCCTCACTTCTTCTCAAGACCAAAACATAGTTGGCACTTTAATGAAAACAAAATATATTTTAAACATTTTCACCTTAGTAAATAAAGAAGTCTCAAGTCTATAAGGAATAGATAGAAGAATATGAATATTAATTGACAATTCACGGTTCTTCGTTGTTTTTTCTTGTTTTTAGTAAAGCAAAAATTATATTCTGGCTTTGAAAAGACATGGAGGCTGTCAGCCCTACTCCTTTTAATTTTTAATCGTTTTGAGTTTCACTAGGTTATCTATTGTAATTTCTGTTCGTTTTCGGATTCATGTATTTATTAATGGGGATTTGTGGTAGTTCTACACTTGGAAAATCAGAAAAGCAAACTCAAAGAATTTGACAATTCTTTCATCCGTAAAAACTTAAACTATAAGAATTTGTTGGTTCTCAAAGCAAACTTTCTTTTCAAAGGAAATATAAACCTTCTTATACTTTTTGGTGCCATAGGTTTTTAGCTTAATTTTGACGTTTGTTCTCATACATTTTTTTCTTTGTTTTTTAAGTTGCCACCCGCTTCTGCCAAAAATTGCAGAAGTTTATAAAGAAGAAAAAACCACAACCCGAATGTTTAAAATAACTTATATGATTGAGATCCTTTTTCGTTCTCAGTCATTTGAATTAATCCTTTATTTTCATTTTTTGAGAAGTATTTTATTGCTTTTTCCTTTAAGTTTGTTGTGTGTCGGATTTGTTTTGGATTATTTTTTTCCTTACCTCTATGTATCCTAGCTATTCTAACTCATTCAATGACCAGGGACAAGCAAATTGGTATTCAGAAGATTTCATCTCCACATCTCCAATGACATGGCCGTAACCTATCTCCAGTCTCTAGTGATGACAGCCAGAATAATACTTTCGTAACTTTTCCAAAATCCCCGAAACTCATTCCCAGCTCAATAATGATTTTCAGTCAGTTATCTGAAAGCAAAAACACAAAAGGCCCTCCTGAAATAACTGAAATCCCTAATACAGTTTCAGCTACGGAAATGAAGTATTAACCCATTATTCTTTTCAGCCCAAAAGTAAAAGACCAAGCGTTTGCTACCAAAAATATAAGTAACATTAGAATTACTAATCAAATTTTTAAGATGAGAACACTAAGAGAGATGGCTTTCTTAAGGTTATGTTACAATACAGAAAGGATTCTTGAAAAGTTTTTAATTAACATATTTTTGGTAATACACCAGCTTACTTGAAATGGTGGAGTCCAACTATGAAAAAAGACACTCAAAATAGAGTTGTATAATGTCTCGATCGAACTATTAACTTAAAGCCTGAAATATGATCTCATGCATAATAAGGAAGAAGTGATGGAGGTTTTTGAAGTCCATTGGATGAGCAAGCCAAACACAAATGGGCTTTTAAACAGTGTGAGTGTCCTTCTGATTTAACCAGTGAGTACCCAGTTTCACTAGCTGCTTCTTTTGGGTCAACCTAAATTTTTATAAAAGATACAAAGAAAAGCATATTTAATGGTAGAAATATTTTAGGCTTGGTCACACATCTATTCTGGCCTTCTAATTAGGTAGTGCGGTCTTCGTCACTACTTTTAGTTCTCTTTCACCGTTTTCGAAAGTATTTTTATTGATTATTCTGCAGGTCACTTCTTCAGAGAAAATTTTAAGGTCTTGTACCGCGACATTGTTTTCAAAATTCTATCTCTCCTCCTTCCCTAAATGTAGGACTTTTAAATTTCTTTGAGAATTTGTCTTTAATTAAAGAAAAATGGCATAGGATCTGCTTCAAATCGTGGGAAAGACCTTACCAGTCTAAGGGAACTGACTTGCGTTTTCTACGACCTTGGTTTTTCTTTACTTTTTCTTCAGTAGATAATTTCAAGTTCTTTTAATTTTCATACTAATTTCACCATTATTTCACTATATGGAGTTAATACTCAGAAACCGGCACCCTTGAACAACAAAAAAAAAAAAAAGTAAATAAATAACAGCATAAAAGTAAAGAGAAAATAATAATAGTAGAAATAAAAATACTCAAGATAAAAAGGAAATGAGACACAAAATTCAAATCACAACCCACATTCCAAATTATATATTAACCTTTATGTCGACAAACACCAATACTGGCATAAATGACTAAATACTAATTAATAATTATCAATAAAATATAGTATAAATGATATATTTCATTAAAAAAAATTAGAAAACATCAACTATACTTATTCAAAAACAAAATATTCATCAGTATTTTGTTTAAATACTCCTTTTTCTGTAATAATTCCACCAGTAATCAGGGCCGCCGGTGTTACATCAAATGAAGGATTCCAACATGATATACCTAAGCAAAGTTAAAATGATTTCAAATATCATAGTTTTCTCCATTTATATACACGTGCAACCCTGTAAAAAATTATCTATACAAGGGCTATTTGAAAGTACTTATGACAGTGGAAAAAAAAAAATCTAATTGTATCAATTGGTTAAGTGGGAACTTACGAACCATATATATCTTAAAAAGCTAAGAGATCAAAAAAAAATTTAAGGGCTATTTGAAAGGGCTCTATACAAGGGCTATTTGAAAGTACCAATGACAGTGAAAAAACAATTCAGTTGTGTCAATTAGTTAAGTGAAAACTTACACAACCATAAATATCTTAAAATGCTAGGAAATCCAAAAAGAAATTTTTTAAGGGCTATTTGAAAGGGCTCTATACAAGGGCTATTTGAAAGTACCAATGACAGTGAAAAAAAAAAATCTAATTGTATCAATTGGTTAAATAGAAACTTACGCAACGACATATATCTTAAAAAGCTAGGAGATCCAAAAAATTTTTCTAAAGGACTATTTGAAAGGACTCTAAACAAGGGCTATTAGAAAGTGCCAATGGCAGTGAAAAAAAAATCTAATCTTATCAATTGGTAAAGTAGAAACTTACGCAACCATATATAGGCTATCTTAAAAAACTAGGAAATCCAAAAAAAAATTTTAAGGGCTATTTGAAACGGCTCTATGCAAGGGCTATTTGAAAGTACAAATGGCAGTGAAAAAAAATCTAATTGTATCAATTGGTTAAGTGGAAATTTACGCAACCATATATATCATAAAAAGCCATGAGATCCGAAAATGTTTTTTAAGGGCTATTTGAACGTACCAATGACAGTGAAAAAAAAAACTAATTGTATCAACAGGTTGTCGAAACTTACACAATCATATATATCTTATCTTAAAAAACTAGGAACCCAAAAATTTAATTTTTAAGAACTCCACATACAGTTATGCAGTTTAGGTAGTAGCAGGTACCGAAAATATAGAAAAAAAAGCAAAAAATAAGCTAAAAGCATGTGGCACTAAGCAGCTTAAGAGGGTGCTGCTTTCCTTTGAAGGTCTAGTTGTCTTTGAAAATCAACAGACTGTTAATGTTCGAATTTCAAAAGGCAAAAATTACTGTTAAATTTAACTTATCAATTTTCGTTATTTATTTTCACGGTTCAAAATGGCAACACTGACGAAAATGCGGTATGGCTTTAAAAACTTTATAGTTTTGAAATATCCAATAGGAAAACCTCCGACAATCACGGTTTTCAGGTATGAATAGACCCGATATTTCAGGACGGGCGGGGGCCATTTTTATGGCACTTGTTTTAATTACTCACCAATTACTTTTGGTTCATATAGATGAATTTTCTTATAATTATAAATTTACATTGAGTTTAGATACATATAGATATATTTATATAGATACATTATAAAGTATATAGATACAATGTATATAGATACATTCAGTTTAGATACATTGTATATTATATAGATAGAACGTATATAGATACATTGAGCTTAAAATACACTATATACAATATAGATACAATGCATATAGATACAATATACATTGAGTTTAGATAAAGATAGATTTATATATAAATACATTGTATAGTACACTAGCTGTTGGGGTGGCGCTTCGCGCCACCCCAACACCTAGTTAGTGAGGGCGCTTCGCGCCCCCCCCCCAAGCCCCCCGCGCGCGTAAGTCGTTACGTGCCATTGTAATTGTGTCCCTGTGTCCCACCTGTGAATATAGATAGATATTTATATATTTTGAATTACGTAAAACTTGCGAACGGTGATTGCAGTCTGTAATTTATCTTTGAGTGTCCCGGTCGTCATTTATATTCCCTGTGTCCATTTATATTCCCTGTGTCACGGTGTCCCGGTCGAAGCCTTATATACTTATATCTTGCGAATATACAGCATTATTCGCTGTCCCATTGTCTGTGCATATAAATAGATTGTCAGGTTTACCGACCCTTGAACATGCAACATATAATTGTCCATGGAAAAAAAAAATCCGTATTCAGATCTATACCTCATTATTCTAATGATTGCCCTTGAACATTCGCTGTGTCCCGGTCGTCATTTATATATCCCCCCTGTGCCCCTCCGGCGTCCCCTTTTTAGTGTGTCCCTGTGTCCCGGTTGATATTTATATTCCCTGTGTCCCGGTCGTTATTTGCGTCCCGGTGTCTCTGTCTGTAATTTCTCTTTGAGTGTCCCGGTCGTCATTTATATCCCCTGTGTCCCGGTCTTCATTTGTGTCCCGTTGTCCCGATCTGTAATTTCGTTAGTCGACAAGCATGACGTCAGTCGACAAACAACTTCATGACGGAATAATGCTCAATCCTCATAATGACGTCAGTTGACAAACATGACGTCAGTAGACACACAAACATGACGTCAGTAGACAGACACACAGACAAACAACATATTTTTATATATATAGATAGATACAATGTATATAGATATAGTATACAGCTATACTGGGTATAGGTACATAATCTTATAGGTATAGAAAACATCAAGCATAACACAAGCACCGAAAACGGAGAACGCAGAAGTTTCCATATCAAAAGTTTTCTTTGCATTGTTAAAACGTACGTAGCAAAATGAAAAAAAAACAAAATAATGAAGTGAAACGGAAAATAAAGAAGAATCAAGTTTATTTCCCTTTGGCCTATAGATCAGTTTTACGAAATCTAAATTTTCTCATCAGACTATGGTAAATTGATATGTGATGAAAAAAAGAAGAAATAAGTTTTTTATTGTTTTAAAAAGTAGAGTTGCGAGAAAGAATCAAACTTTAACGCAAGGAGCGGGGTGTCGAGGAGGAAAATCACCTTTCATATACGGAGTAATTTGTGTTCGTTTTAAGTTTTAAAGTCGCTCCTTACTTTCATTCCAAAAAACTTGTTTTTTTTATTTAATTTCTGAAAGTTTTTGAATTAATGCATGTCTGATTTTGGCTCTCCGTACATAAATTATTAAAATGAAATTTGCATATTAATTCTTTTTTTTGGCTAAATAGCTTTCTCTTAGTTTTGATCAGACAATTTTGAGAAATAAGGGGTGGGGAAGGAGGCCTAGTTGCCCTCCAATTTTTCGGTTACTTAAAAAGGCAACTAGATCTTTTAATTTTTAACGAACGTTTTTATTAGTAAAAAAAATATGTAACTTAAGAATTAACTTACGTAACAAACTTTTACATTCTTATATTTTTGATTATATATATGAGGGGGTCGGACCCCTCGTTAATACCTCGCTCTTCACACTAAATCTTGTTTGTCCCAATTCTTTAAGAATGCCCCTGAATCAGAAAGGCGGAATAAATAGTTGAAATTACTTAAAATTTTTTTAGCATAAAGAGCGAAGTATTTATCTCCTCCTAAATACCTCGCTCTTTATGCTAAAGTATTTTTAGAACCCCTCATATGCGTAATAATCTCTGTGCGTTTTAGGTTTTAATGCTTCTCCTTATTTCAATTGAAAAAACTTTTTCATGTTTATATTTTCACTGTTTTTTTTTTTTTTTAGTAATGCTAGAAAGTCCTGCGCCCTTTTCATTGAATTTCTTTTCCCCCATGAAATATTCCTCCAAGGAAAAATCCTCCCATATAGCCCCCTCCCCTGAACCCCACACCCAAACCAAAAAAATCCCCCTGATAACGTCGGTATACTTCCCAGTAACCATTACTGTAGGTAGACATTGGTCAAAGTTTGTAACTTGCAGCCCCTCCCCCAGGGACTGTGGGGGGTAAGTCATCCCCAAAGACATAGTTATTATGGTTTTCGACTATGCGGAACAAAATGGCTATCTCCAAATTTTGATCCGTTGACTTTGGGAAAAAACAGCGTGGGAGGGGTCTTGGTGCCCTCTAATTTTTTTGGTCACTTATAAAGGGCACTAGAACTTTTCATTTCCGTTAGAATGAGCCCTCTTGCAACACTCTAGGACCACTTGGTCGATACGATGACCCTGGGAAAAAAAAATAAACACGCACCCGTGATTTGTCTTTAGCAAAAAATACGAAATTCCACATTTTTGTAGATTGGACCTTGAAATTTTTTCTATATGGTTCTCTGATACGTTGAATGCGAATGTGCGATTTTCATTAAGATCCTATGACTTTTAGGGGGTGTTACCCCCTATTTTCCAAAATAAGGCAAATTTTCCCAGGCTCGTAACTTTTGATGACAAATACTAAATTTAATGAAACTTATATATTTAAAATCAGCATAAAAATCCGATTCTTTTGATATATCTTATAGCACCGAAATTCCGTTTTTTAGAGTTTCGTTTACTATTGAGCCGGGTCGCTCCTTACTACAGTTCGTTACCACGAACTGTTTGATACGAGGCTCAGGGTTTGATCCCAGCTCCCCCACGGCAAACACGAGTAGCATTGTAGTCAAGTTCCACAGCTAAACAGTGATAAAGCTTTTCAACAGCCCAGTTCAAAAATTACAACGCAGCCGATAACACGTCATAAGAACAATCTGGCACACAATAGCAGATACATCTGACACAAAACGCAAACAGTGTGAAAACGAGACACCCAATTGTGCAGCAAGCAGATAATACGAATATTCATAGATATCAGATAGATGGCAGGTACTATGAATAGTCGGTAGTCATAGATGGCATTAGTCATAGATAGACAGCAGGTACTACAAATAGTTAGTAGTCATAGAATAATCTGGCACAAAATAGCAGATACATCTGACACAAAAAGCAAGCAGATAATACGAATATTCATACATATCAGATATATGGCAGGTACTACGAATAGTCAGTAGTCATAGATAGACAGCAGGTACTACAAATAGTTAGTAGTCATAGAATAATCTGGCACAAAATAGCAGATACATCTGACACAAAACGCAAACAGTGTGGAAACGAGACACCCAATTGTGCAGCAAGCAGATAATACATAGATATCAGATAGATGGCAGGTACTACGAATAGTCGGTAGTCATAGATGGCCTTAGTCATAGATAGACAGCAGGTACTACAAATAGTTAGTAGTCATAGATGGTCTTTGAAGATAAGTCTAAAGGTGAAAATACCTTCAACCATGCACGGGCGCACGCTGAATACGCAACAGATTAAGATATAAATTTTCGGACCAAATACGACGAAGGGGTAGGCTTGAGTTTAGAAGGGTGATAGACCAGCCAGGGACTTCAAATGACTAGAACCAAGAAAGTAAGTACATATAACGCCAGTTAAATATTGACAATGAATAATTTAGCCTTCTTTCATAAATTACACACATTAATGGAAAATAAAAAATCTTAATTAAATTAACTAAATATATATTAATTAATCAATCAATTAAATATAAATTAATTAAATATAATACATCGACTACAACCTCCACTTTACATTTGTATCTCGGTTTCTTGCTTATTGCATCTGTTAAAAGTATAAGGAAACTCATTATTATTGCTTTGAAGGAACGAATGGGGGAACCTGATGTTTGATCCCTATTGTTGCGGGCTAATTTCACAAAAAAACTTCGGTTGGTTATATAATTCAGTCATTGCCCGACTTATGTTCTTTTTTGACGATTTTTCTTATTGATGGAGCACTATCAAATCCTCTGTCTTTTTATTATTCAAAATATTTGAAAAATAATATTTAAGACAACACTGGCTAGGTACAATAGAACGATAAACCCTAAAAAAAGGAGGTGGTTTAGCGCAGGCTAAGAAAAAAAAGAAGAGAAATCCAAATGTTTTAGCCAAGACCTCCACTCAACCGTCCTCAGTGTAAAGCGACTACCTATCTTGACCCTATTCATAATACCCTGATTACTTCTCACGTTCTGTTTTTCACTTCATCGTATTTCAGAGCCTAATGAAAATTCAGATAATTCAAATCCTAAACACAGTTTAGCTTTAGTTAAGGCAATGATTAAGTGAACTGATGGAACTCGAAAATTCCATGTTAAAATTGAAAATTTATTTCTAAAAAGTACTCAAATATTCATTGGTGGAATATACCGCTTTAAATATCAGGCCGTAGCTTCTTGAAGATGCTACAAAATGTTTTCTAGGATTTTGCTCTATTTCCTCTAATTGCTAATAAATCTTAGAAAATGTCTAGTTCTCTTTTACAAGTGTACTCTATGAAGGATATTGCTTTTAGAACAAAATCGGTACTATCATGAGCAGAAGACAATAACATGTAAGATGACTTAAGATGTATTTTCCTGTTTTCGAGCAGCCCCACAGAATATTTTCAGCTTCCTGAAATTTTTATAAGTTTCTTGCCAGAAAGAATCGTTTCAGATCACCCTAGAGACCAGATTGAAAAGCTGATATAATTGACCTGCTGTTTCCACCAATGAATAAGTGCTATTTGAAGGGCTTTTGACAATCGACGGTCTCTAGAGAATTGAAAGACAGAAGGCTACCCTAAATTCAATTTTGAACCTCTATGTTTTCATGTTTTAATCATTGATCAAGTTCACTTAATCACGGCCTTAAGCCTGATTGTTTATTAGGCATATATATATATATATATATATATATATATATATATATATATATATATATATATATATATATATATATATATATATATATATATATATATATATATATATATATATATATATCATGAAAAGAGAAATCACCGATGCAACAGCACAAACACAAAAAAAAAAAAAGAAAGATAAAAAAAGAAAGAAAAAAAAGAAGAAGAGAGAGACAGGAAGAGAAAAGGAATACTGTTTTCCTAAATTTGTGATTAATATAGACCAGCACTTGAATGAGGCCTTAACCCTACTCATCCATCCAATCACATAGGTCAAACAGCATAGCCACACATAATCAACCATAAAGAATAATCCATGGACAGGCAGTCATGTCGTCAATAAGTATAAGTCGTCATTTACCAAACAATTGAAAAAAAAAAAATATAAAAAAGACAAATAATTCAGAGGCAACAACCCAACACAAGGGCTCATCAGGAGAATACACTGGCCTATATAGGGTTTCGCCACTTTAAATTCTCTACCCAGCACAGTGTTGTGGCTACAACAGAAGATCCATGGCATCCCCGTGTCAGGTATCACCCCCAAAATACATGCCTATGAAAGAAAAAAAATTTATAAATATATATATATATATATATATATATATATATATATATATATATATATATATATATATATAACTTATTATAATTATTAATTTAGCCTAATTATTTAATTAGCTTTAATTATACTAAATAAATTCTAAAATAAAAGTTTGGTCCAGGCACGACGTTGTTACTGTTGTTTAGTTGACGTACGAGCAAATCAAACCGCTCATATGCGTGCGATCCTCTTTTAAAACTTGGGTTCAGTGAAGCCACGTTACTTTGAAAATCACACAAATAAAATTTTGGCAGAGGCCACGTCAACACTTAAGATATCTTGAGAGAGTACTAGAACGTTGTACAGAGTGTTCTTGCTTTAATCACTGGCACTGGTATGTATATCACATCTCTATTCTTTTATTATTGCTTAAATTAACATTGAAAAGAAACAAACTCAAATTTGAATAAAGCTAAAATACCAGAAAAAATAAATAAATAAAAAGGTGGATACAGTAAATATAGAAGTCAATACAGTTACAACGATTAAAACATCTATAAAAGAAACATAAAGACGAGGTAAAAACGTCAATACAATGAATATAAAAGTCAATACATTATAACTTAACGAGCATTCCCATATGACTTAATAAAGTCCAATGCCTTATATATAGCAATCATCTCAATTGAAAAAATAGACAGCCTACCTGGTAACTTAAAGCTACATGAAACTGACATACTGGGGACCACCACTGCACCCTTATCCGACTTGGAGCCATCAGTAAAAATTTTTATATGGTCTCTTAAGTGGTCAGTTTTTCTAAGCCCGTCATGTTTTAGAGTCAGGTTATTATCATCTCCACGGTCAGGTACAGGAAAATAAACATTATTCTTTATTGCACACAGCTTATTGAAGATATTATCCTCAAAAACTATAGGCACCACGTTTCCCTTCTTTTTTGTAGATTGTCTTATATGCCAACGGTCTGTCGTACTGAAATTTTTCCCAAAAATCAAAAAGGAATCTTTGTTGAGAGCAAGATTCTTGACTGAATTTCAAGTATCAGCAGCAACATTGAAAATTCTTAAACATAGAATATGATTAAATCTTTAGAACTTCTTATTTCTAATATAAAATATATAATAATAATATAATATAATATAATAATAATATAATAATAATAAAATATAATTCTAATATAAAATGTCTGCAGAGTATTTCATCACTCCTACTTGGCAAAAATCTATCTACAAAGCCTCCACTTCTGTTGATCTGACATGCACTCTACACACACCCATGACACTCAGAATGCCCCCTACTTGACATAGTAGCACCCCACTTCACATGGGATATTTGAGCACAAGAATAATACTTCTAGCAATATCATATGTGACATCACAGTCAAGAGGGTCAGAATATCGAAAGCCACTGAATCTTCAGAGATTTGATTCCACAAGTTGGTTACTTGATGGCTGAAGAAATGGTTGCTCTTTTTTTTATTCTTTCTAGTATTTCCTTGCCCTTCTTGAAATAGGGTGACACCAGGGATGTTCAAACCTCTAAGTTCAGAAGAACTATTGTTTTGTAGAGCTTTATAAACACCCTTGGCCGTGTGCTGGAGATAGTTCTTTTGATCATTTTGAGAGATTGGAAGGTAGACGACGATACAGATTTAGCATCGATGCTGAGCTTACACTGACAATCAACAATGACTCCCAGATCTCTCTTTTCAGAGACTGCAAAAAGAGAGTTACCTTGGAGATAGTACTGCTGATGTTTATTATGATTGCCGAAGTGGATTACATGGCATTTGTGGATTACTCTGTGCCCTCTGTGGATTACAGAGGGTCAGAATATTTTGTGACATTTTTTTAATTTTCCCCATTTTTAGACAAGTACTGAGTGAATATTTGAATTTTAGAAGCTGATAAGTTCTTTTTGCTGGGGCCGATTAAAACGAACATTTTTATGGGGGGGGGGAGAGTTTTGATCAGTTTTCTGAGTGAGAACAGTGTCTCTTTAGTTAGGAGAGAAGGCCATACTGAGGAAAGAGTCGTTAAGTGGGCCGAGGTACCATCCAAACAAATTTTTTTGATATTAAAATTAGTAAGCATCGACGAAGTCTATGTCAGACACGAAAGTCAGGACAGGATAGCCTAGCTGACTAGAACTTCCTCCAATACAAGCAGAGATCTGCGACTCTACAATTATTAGAATTTGGGTTACCCATCTAAACACTTCTCCAGTTGGCTTCCGTTGGATTGACCTATTTTAATCTAAATTAGCGACTTTTTTTATTTCTGAAGTGAATAACTGAAATTAAAATTATAGATTGTCGTGGAGAAACTCCTTACCACAAGCCGTAAATGCCCAGTTTAGTTGAACATAGTGAAATGATGGTGATATGGCTCTGTTAACACAAATTATCTTTCTTTTTATGTAGGAGCTTTTTGAGGTGAGATAGTGATTTCTTTGCTATAGTTTTTATTTATTTTTTGGTACTTTCCTACAGTTTTTCATAATTTTGATTTTAAATTTGTGCTAATTTTTGTCGAGAAATTTTTCGATCGTCAGATTCTTTGCTTTAGTTTAAGCTTTATTTTTATTTTTAGCTTGTCTTTATGTTCATCAAAGAACTTTCTAATGGTACGACACCAATTTTTGATTTTTGGTTTTGTTTTATATTTGCTGTTTTTATTTTTTTGTCTTTAATTTTAATGAGAAACTTTCTCATCGACACATACCTATTGATTAGTTTTCTCCAATTCGGATTTTTTGCTTTACCTTTGTTAATATTAATTTTCAATTTGTTAGTTTTTTATCTATTTATTTTTTGGTACTTTGCTACAGTTTTTCTAAATTTTGATATTAAATTTGTGTTAATTTTTATTGAGAAATTATTTAATCATCAGATTCTGTGCTTTAGTTTCAGTTTTTGCTTTATTTTTGTTAATTTTATTTTTAGCTTGTCTTTATTTTTATCGAGGAACTTTCTGATAGTACGATACCAATTTTTTGATTTTGTTTTATATTTGCTTTTTCTATTTTTATGTCTTTGTTTTTAATGGGAAACTTTTTATCGAGACATACCTATTTATTTGCTTTAGTTTTCCCTTATTTAAGTTTTTGCTTTACATTTGTTAATTTTAATTTACAGTTTATCTTAATTTTACCGATAAACTTTGTGATCGCTAGACAGACTATACATGTTTCTTTGTTTTAGTTTTTTTCCTTTCAATTCAATGAAGATAGCTATTAAGTCAAGTAGCCAAAACAGATTAGGTTTCATTTTGATCCACTCTTCAGAAAAATTCGTCATTCCACCTAACTGCTGGTTTTTCGCATAACTACATCACCACAAGATTTTGCAAAAAAGGGGTGCTACTTCAACCACCTTGTAAATTGAGAAGGGTAGTAGGTTTAATTATGCTCATAATGTGAATTTTATTTACATAGCCTATAAATACAGAGATATGTTTGTATTTGAGCCTGGTGGTGCCATCTCGAATTCGATTGAAGGGAAAAGGAAATGTTGCTGTCCTTTACGTTAATAAGCGCACTTTTATCTCTGATAGTTTATTTTTAGGACGTTTTCGCAATCCGATCCCTTGTTAGTCCTTATTTTTGAAGACATTTTCAAAGCTGGGCTAACTCCCGATGACGTATACCACACGGTATACTATACGGGGTATACGGCATGTTCAGCTGTTTCTGGGTAAGGAAATTTTTGTATCTGTTTATATTTTCTTCCGGTAATAGTGATTCTAAATTTAGTTCTGTCAGTATTTTGTTAGTTTTTTATCTCCGTTTATTGTTTTGTGAAGCACAGCCCATGTGGCTGTACACTTAAAACCCATGAATATATACATATTGGGAGGGGTTAAGAAGTTCTCTACCTGGTGCGGCAATCCGGATTCCATTAATATAGGCTAACTCATCATCAGGGCGAAATTCAATTGGTATGCTATCACCATTTGATAAACTCAAATCGATTGATGAAAAGGGGGCGGCTACGTAAAAAGGAACATTGTGGTACTTCGCACTAATGGCAATCTGAAAATTAAATCAATTTCTTATTAATTAATTTCGAAGTGAGGCTTTACTAATACTGAGATTTAGCTACTGCGAATTTGAACTAATCAAAATTTTTCACAGAATTTTTCAGCCAATCCGAAGACTTAAAGCAAAATCTGATAGGCTTAAATTAGCACTAGCTAAATATCTATATTGGTAAAATCGTATGATTTCGGATACTAACAGAATATTTTAATATTTTCAAGCAAAAACGACCAGGAGACGTTGGTATTCACTTGCCATATCTAATTTATAGCTTAGTTTTCTTATCCCTCTGTACGACATTTCTTTAAGAATAATATACACTTTTAAATATTTATCTAAAAACCAATATAGTGGAACCTCGATGGGCAAACAACTCCTAAGCCAAACAATTTCAGACGTTGACCAAATATTTGGAGAAAGAAAAAATGCCCTGTTGTTCACCAGCCTAGCAGAGATGACTAAAGCCCAGTGATAAGACTAAGGACAGTGTGACCTATAGCCGACCGATTCGACTTATAGCCGACCGATAGTTGACCGAATATTTGGAGAAAAAAATGGCCTGTTATTCGAACAGCCTAGCAGAGATGAGTAAAGCCCAGTGATAAGACTAAGGACAGTGTGACCTATAGCCGACCGATTCGACCAACAGCCGACCGATAGTTGACCGAATATTTGGAGAAAAAAATGGCCTGTTGTTCGAACAGCCTAGTAGAGATGACTAAAGCCCAGTAATAAGACTAAGGACAGTGTGACCTATAGCCCACCGATTCGACCTATAGCCGACCGACAGTTGACCGAATATTCGGAGAAAAAAATGGCCTGTTGTTCGACAGCCTAGTAGAGATGACTAAAGCCCAGTAATAAGACTAAGGACAGTGTGACCTATAGCCCACCGATTCGACCTATAGCCCACCGACAGTTGACCGAATATTTGGAGAAAAAAAAATGGCTTGTTGTTCGACAGCCTAACAGAGATGACTAAAGCCCAGTGATGAGACTAAGGACAGTGTGGCCTATAGCCCCCTTGCTGAGTGTTGGGCTCTACAGGATGCTTAACCAGCTCCACCCGAGTTGAACTGTCGCTAACAGAGTGTCTTTCTTGTCTTGTTTTATGGTGTGAGTACACTTTCCGGGGCTATCCACTATACTACGATTACTTTAATGTATCAAGGATATCAAAAGAAAAAATAAAATTGTTTTCTGGACCCATCTTTGGTCTATTCATATGAAAAAAACCCGACTTTCTAAGCCTTTGGTTGTTCGAATTTTTAATTTTTAGGCGCCAGCAACATTTAGGGAGACGGGTGCCATTTACAAAATAATTAAATAAAAAAAAAAACTAGTTTTTTTAACTGAAAGTAAGGAGCGACATTAAAACTTAAAACGAACAGAAATTACTCCGTATATGAAGTGGGTTGTCCCCTCCGCAATCCCTCGCTCTTTACGCTAAAGTTTTTAATTATTTTAAAAAGTAGAATTGTGGCAAACAGTCAAAATTTAGCGTAAAGAGCGAGGGATTGCGGAGGGGACAACCCATTTCATATACGGAGTAATTTCTGTTAAGTTTTAATGTCGCTCCTTACTTTCAGTTAAAAAAACTAGTTTTTTTTTTATTTAATTTCTGAACGTTTTTGAATTAATGCATGTTTAATTTTGGCTCTCCACACATAAATTATTAAAATGAAATTTGCATATTAATTCTTTTTTGGCTAAATGGCTTTCTGTTAGTTTTGATCAGACGATTTTGAAAAATAAAGGGTGGGGAAGGAGGCCTAGCTGCCCTCAAATTTTCGGTTACTTAAAAGGGAACTAGAACTTTTAATTTTTAACGAACGTTTTTACTAGTAAAAAAATATGCTTAACTTAAGAATTAACTTACGTAACAAAGTTTTATATTCTTATATTTTTATTATGTTTATGAGGGGGTTTGTCCCCTCGTTAATACCTCGCTCTTTACACTAAATCTTAAGTTTTGTCTCAATTCTTTAAGAATGACCCCTTCAGAAAGGCCATAGAATAAATAGTTGAAATTACTAAAAAAAACTTTAGCATAAAGAGCGATGTATTTATCTCCTCCTAAATACCTCGCTCTTTATGCTAAATTGTTTTTAGAACCATAATATTCGTAATAATCTCTGTTCGTTTCAAGTTTTAATGCTAATCCTTACTTTCAATTGAAAAAAACTTTTTCATGTTTGTTTTTTTATTTTTTATAGTAATGCTAGAAAATCCCGCGCCCTTTTCATTGAATTTCTCTTCCCCCATGACGTTTCCTCCAAGAAAAGATCCTCCCACATAGGCCCCTCCCCTCAACCCCACCCCAAAAAGATCCCCCTGAAAACGTCTGTAAACTTCCCAATAACCATTACTATGTGTAAACACTCGTCAAAGTTTGTAACTTGCAGCCCTTCCCCCAGGGACTGTGGGGGAGTAAGTCATCCCCAAAGACATAGTTATTATGGTTTTCGACTATGCAGAACAAAATAGCTATCTCAAAACTCTGATCCGTTGACTTTGCGAAACAAATGAGCGTGGGAGGGGGCCTAGATGCCCTTCAATTTTTTTCGTCACTTAAAAAGGGCACTAGAACTTTTCATTTCCATTAGAATGAGCCCTCTTGCAACATTCTAGGACCACTTGGTCGATACAATGACCTCTGGAAAAAAAAAATAAATAAACACGCACCCGTGATCTGTGTTCTGGCAAAAAATTCGAAATTCCACATTTTTGTAGATAGGAGCTTGAAATTTTTGCTATAGGATTCTTTGATACACTGAATGCGATGGTATGATTTTCGTTAAGATTCTATGACTTTTAGGGGGTTTTTCCCCTATTTTCCAAAATAAGGCAAATTTTCTCAGGCTCATAACTTTTGATGGCAAAGACAAAATTTGATGAAACTTATATATTTAAAATCAGCATGAAAATTCGATCAAAATTCCGTTTTTTAGAGTTTCGATTACTATTGAGCCGGGTCGCTCCTTACTACAGTTCGCTACCACGAACTGTTTGATAAATAAAATAGGGGAATTATATAGACGACATACATTTCACTGGAACAAATTTTATACACACATTTTGCGAAAGCGCTACCACCCCTCTCTCCACAGTGCGAGCCTGGTATTCAATAAGGAAATATATAACCACTTTTTAAAGCAAAAAATCGACTAACAAATTACGTAGATCTAACGCGTTTCATAATCTAGTTACAGTTTTTTTAATAATGTCAATTTTGCACCAATTGTTTATTAAATAATATATATATATATATATATATATATATATATATATATATATATATATATATATATATATATATATATATATATATATATATATATATATATATATATATATACAGGAACTTACACCAGGAACCAATATTTCTGACGAAGAGCACAGAGCCAAAAAAGGATAAGAGAAATAGATAGATAGAAAAAGATAAGGAGAAAAATATACGACTTGTACGAAAAACACAGTCGAAATCGTAAAAACATACTATAAACGAATTATATAAAAACGAAAACATCATTAGCTACCAAGGCCAGAGGGCGAGCCAGAGCCTCCCTTAACTCTACACACACATGATTCATATATACAATCTAATTAATCCTTAAGTTTTACTACTCTCTCTCCCTCTGTTATAATACATTTCACCCTCTGTTCTATGCCCTATCCAACAGTCAGAAAAATTAGACAGCAATCAAAAAATAGCCATATTATTTTCAACGATAGCCGAATGATAGAATAGAATATGATTTATTGGCTAAAATAGCACACAAGCTAGCATAAGCACGTCAGAACAATTACAATGATAAAATAAATGTTAAGATATAAACATAGTTGCAAAGTTAAATCAATTATTAAAATGCGAAACAAAATAGGGAACGAAAGAGTTTTTGTACCTCATTGTCAACATTTTGGGACACAAGTCAAATTGAGTATGATCTATTGCAGAATTGTTTTGTACAAACCCACTACGACTATGGTTATTGGCAATCTAAGGGTAGCAATAAGCTGAGTTGGGGGCTCTTTATATGTAAGTTAGTAAATTAAGCAAGGTCACGTTGGCCAAAACATTAGAAAAAAAACAACGAAAAAAACGGGAGGGATATAGTGGGTGGAGTTTTATATTACTATGTACTTGATGCTTTAGTTACCACACTATTGACTATTTTACAATCCAATATTACTTATATACACTTCAATCATATAGCTTTTACCTTATCTCAAATATTATTACTACTACTACTAACAACTCACTGAAGCACCGAGCAGCCTCAGGGCAACACAGCTACGTACGCTCCTCCCCCAAGCCGACCTATTCAAAGCCTCCTTCTTTAAACCCACCCAAAAAGTTCCCTTACAACATCTTTCCACACCATTTGGGGACAACTTGCTTGTCGGGGACGACTATAACTACTGCTACCACTAACAAATCACTGCAGCACCAAGCCGCTTGAGGCCAACACAGCTATGCATGCTCCTCCTCTATCCTAATCTATTCAAAGCCTCCCACTTTGAAGTTTCCCGAGAAGTTCCCTTACATCCTTCAACCCCATTTGGGGACGACCTGCTTTTCGGAGACGACTACAACTACTGCTACCACTAACAATTCACTGCAGCACCTTACCGCCTGAGGCCAACACAGCTATGCATTCTCCTCCTCCATCCTGATGTATGCAAAGCCTCCGACTTTACAGCCTCCCAAGAAGTTCCCTTACGAGATCCTCCCAACCCATTCGGGGATGACTTGCTGTTCATTTGGCCCTAGATAGTCAGACGACCTGACAATAATAGTCAGACAACATTAGGCCTATTATAACAGTCGGCTATATAAATATAACTACTCATATATCTTCATATTACTGTTGTATAATTATTCTCATATGATAATAAAAGTAACATAGGTAGAAATACTTATTCTCCAGGCTATTGCAGTTGAAAAGAAACTCTAACCTTCATCCTCGGAAAGCATCTTGAATAAGGGATGATGATCGTCCAGAGCCATTTCTGGCGTATAGGGCTTCAAACCAACTTTCATTTTTTTTTTTTTTTTTTTTTTTTTTTTTTTTTTTTTTTTTTACAGGAACATGTAACCAACTGTCCACCACACCTTGTTGCGGTAGAGACAAATATCGTTCTCCCGGAACCCATAATGCCAAGTAGAGCATGAATCCACTGTGCTACAAAAGGGTTGGGAAGCATCTTACCCGATTTAATATACTACTAGGCTTATCATTGAATTTGCGAATGAGTCCTAGCCCTGTTTTAATCACTGGTTTCAATCAGTGTTTTGACAATGGGGTTTTCCTAGAATATTGTAATTGTGCCTATGTGACGCCCATATTTACAGGGAGGAGATCTCTGTAAATGACCTCCGGCTAATTTCAGTCTAAGGTCTTGGCAATTTTTATTTTTGAGTTTTTGCTGAAGGATATCAGGTCTAAGGTTGATCCTCATCAATTCAGTTTTCGTCCAAGCAATAGTGTTATTGTAAGCAATTGTCCAAACAATTGCTTGATGAAGTCCATGAATCGGTGATGCTTATGCTAAAATGGCTACATGACATAGACAAGGCCTTTGACAGTTTTGATCGTGAAATCAGTTTACAAGAGGCTAGGACCATGGGCGTTCAACAGTTACTAATCTGGGTGATAGCTAGCTTATCAATGTGTCAAGAACAGTGCTTTATATTGAATCATGATCGTGTTTCGTCCTTTCTAAATTTTTTCTGCACCCCACCCCAGGGATGAAGTTGGGGTCAATTCTTTTTTTTGTCAAGTTTAAAAGTCAATTGAGTCGTTAATTCGCTGACGACTTATCTAGTCTCACACTGCAAGTTCTGTCATTCAAGTTGCCTCCGCCTTCGCTCTCGCAAATATTTTTCTACACTGACACGTGACGTCAATAGTGTTAACAGTATGCCTACCTAAAAGTGTTGTTTTAATATGTCTACCTAAACATTGTGGAACAGTATCTCTACCTTAAATTTTTTTTAGCCTAACTAAAAGTGTTGCAATGAAAAGGTCACTTTTAAATCATCAAATGACACATTCTGAAGATATCAGCCTCGCTGTTGAGGACAATTTTAAAATCCTTGGTGTTACGGTTGACAGCGACCAGAAATAGAATTTGTACATCACCACCATAGTTCAGAACTGTGGTTTGTTGTTATGGTCGTTTGCTACGTTGTGTTGATTCGCGATTCCTCCCCATCAATAAAGGTCTTCTTCCTACACTTCGGCCAAAGGCTACACTTAGGCTACATTCGGCCAAAGTCGGAATTTGCAAGCTCAATTTTGAACACTAGCCTCACCAAAATTCAAATTGATAAGCTTGAGGGTATCCAAAAGCGAGCGTGCACAATTATTTAAGGAGCATAGTATGTTTCTTATGAAAATAGTCTTGGTGTATTATGTCTACCACCCTTTAAAGAAATAAGACATGACCTGACTTGTGACCTTATCTTCAAATGTGTGTCTTTTTAAACCCTCCGAGATGCTTTCCCTGACTATTCATCAGATTTACGACATAAGCCCTCTACCAGATAGTTTAGAGCGTCAGACGGTCTTCATAAGCAAAGCCTATCACCTGTTAATTCGACTGACTAATTGGCATTAATTGTGCCTTATTTTGTGAACAATTTCAATAATTCCTGAATTTGTTCTAAAAGTACCGTAAATATGTGCATTAATATGTAAGTGACAATCTGATGTTAACGTGTTTTTTATACTATTACGAATAAAGGAGTTATTTTTCTATTTACTTATATACTACATGCACCTGAGGTACAAATTTTATTAGCTCCGTGCTATTCTGGAGAATAAAGGAATTATTTTTCTATTTACTTATATACTACACATACCTGACAGGTTCAAATTTTATCAGCTCCATGATACTATGGAGAATAAAGAAGTTATTTTTTTTATTTACTTACATATTACACGTACCTGATAGGTTCCAATTTTATTTGCTGTATCACCATTGCCGGCAACTCTGTCAGCTCCAACAACAACAGCATCAATTTTCTTCATTTTCATTAAAAGAGAAACCATACTATCGCAAATGAGTGTACCGTCTATCTTTTCTTGTAAAAGTTCATAAGCTGTTAATCTTGCGCCTTGATTATACGGACGGGTTTCTGTACAGTATACCTTCTCTTAAATTAAAATCTGTATTATCTTTTTAAAAACATTAAATAACTTAAAGGGAAACGATATAATAGCTTTTAAAGAAAACAAGGAATGAAATGAAACAAAAAACTTAGGGAAAATATGAGACAAAACTTCAAAATGGCTAAAACTACAAAATTGGCGGCTCTTGCAACAATTGTGCCGTTACAGCTGGAGTCTTAAACCTGTTGTACAGTTTTTCTATTTTTATACCATGGTCAAGAATGTCAATTGCAGAAGGGTCCCCTCAACCTCTCCAATTTTAGATCCCTGATATTTTTATGAAATGACTCTCCTTGATTACTACTGCTACTACTAATAGCTCACTGCAGCACCAAGCCGCCTGAGGCCAACACAGCTACACACACTTCTCCTCCAGCCTAATCTATTCAAGGCCCCCCTCTTTACACCCTCCCAGGAAGTTCCCATTTCCTTTAAATCTTTATTTGTGACATCCTCCCAACCCAGATGAGGATGACCTGCCTTCCGTGTAGCCCCAGACGGTTGGCCAAAAAGGACAATCTTCGGCAATCTGTCATCCTTCATCCGCAAAACGTAGCCTACGTGTTAGTTTGTGTGTAGTAGATTAATCAGTATGACAAAGCATGACTGTGAAGATTTTTTTTTTTTTTTTTTTTTTTTTTTTTTGGTTTTTCTAGGTTGATGATAAAACAGAAAAAAGATCCTGGAGCATAGAGAAGAGATTCTGGAAGCTCCATCCAATTACAACAACAACAAAATGTAGTCTAGCCATCTCAACATTTCTTTCATTATAGCCCAGGAAAGCAGAATTGAACCTCCCTGATTGCTGAGCCATTTTCAACTAAGGTTTACAACAAATGTACAAAACTTTAGACTTTTATGTCACATAACAACTTAGTTATGTAAAAATAAAAAAATGCCGAGGGTTCATCCGTTTCTTGAATACCTATAAAGATAGAGAATAGGACCAATTATTCACACTGGTTTGTCACAATTAGTAACAATTATTCACCAATTATTCCCATAAACTTGATTATGATAATGGAAGCAGAGTCAAACTTTGAATAACTTGCATTTTCACTCGTTATTCGCGATTAGCTAGTATAATTTCCACTAGTTTGTCATATAAGCCAGCTTCGCTTTCCGTGACAACTGCCACTTTTTCGCCTCTTAAAGATGGCTTGTTGCGAGAAAAGGCCCATTACACAGTTGAAACTAAAGATGTGGCAGACTCAGAACATAATATGTCAAGTCAGGGAGAGTATTTAAAGGTGTTGAGATTTTGCCAACTACGACGCAGCAACCGGGCTGACCTCGCAAATCTCAACAGCTCAATCTAACCTGAATAGGAAGATGTCTGGGTGACCACAGCGATGAAAACGACTGGCGACTCTCTTCTTGGATGCCCTAAGCACCTCTGGAGGCACAGGAAGATCTAAGGTAAGCTATGCCAATTATTTTTCAGAGATGGCGAAAAACCCACAATTAGGAGCCATGATAGCTAATACAACAATTTTGACGTGTTAAAGAGCATCTTCAATGTATTATTTTTTTTTTTATTATTTATAGGTGTCTTAGAAAGTAGTGGGAGGGCTCGTATATTCGTAAATTCTGAGACCCAGAGCTGATTTTAAGATACCAATTAAAGATAAGATGTATTCATCATGAAATACACATACAATATTACATATTAATACTCCCTCAAAGGATCTTTGGTCTGTAAAGAAGGGGAAGACAAACAAGTCACTTACTCAAAGAAGAAAAAAACTAAAAAAGTTGAAGAAATCACTTACTCACCGAGAGAAGAGCAAAAAGGAGAAGAAAAGAAAATATAAATAAAATACAAACTATAGAAAACAAAACTAAATAGATTGAATAGACTAAATTATTTAAGTAGATCAGTAGATTAAATAGACTCCAATGAAACAATAATAAATGTATATATATATATATATATATATATATATATATATATATATATATATATATATATATATATATATATATATATATATATATATATATGTATAACATATACGAAAAAAATAAAGTAAATAGATAAAATAACTTCTAAGAAGCCAAAGAATGTTTAACAATTTTTTTGAATAAACCGAATAAGTGGCACCTTCGAGCTGACTCGGGCAACTTATTCCACACGATATGACTCGCAATTAAAGAACCCCTTTCACCCCCCCCCCCCCCCACAACTACACATAGCAAATTTTTGGTATTTTTGTTTTTAAACAGCAACCCTCCTCTATATTTCAAAAGATACGTTTTCCCTGTAATTAGAGTCGAGTTGTCCTAAGCATTTGAGTTTTCCCCTCTGTATGTCCCAGTCCTGACCTTACCTTGGCCTCTTAATGTCAACTTGAACCTATCAAAGGCGTTATCGTTTCGTTTCCAGGTCATCACTATTAAAGAGATAATTAGAAATGCATTTAATTGATAGGTTCAATCGGCTTTTCTACGTCTTATTTGGGTCTTAAGATATCTACAAATTTCGAATTTTTTCCCAAACGTGTTTTATTGCCTTTCCTAAAATTCATAAATTATTAGAATTCAGAGCTTTTCATACTAAAATTTTCTGTCAGTTTTTGTAGCTAATCATATGCCCTTCATGTGATATTGATTATGTCTCAGGCATATAAGTGCAATTTTGTAGCATTTAGAGAGCAGTTTCCCTAAGGGCCATATTTCCTCTTTCTATTTGTCGGACGATTTATTCATCATTTTAAATATATACAAAAAGTTATAATTTTCTACATTAGCATATAAGAAAAAAATTAAGAAAAAGAACATGGCAGTAAATCTACAATGATTTTTTCGACGTCAACACATTTTATAGCAATCGATTTAGTTTAATTAATATAAAAAGATCCCAATTTCATCAAATAAGTTTTTATTCCACAATCGATTTTTTCTCTACGTATTGAGAACCTATTTGCTAAATAAAAGTCTCAGTTTATGTAGTCTATTTTTGTAAAGCTGAAATGCCGGTATTGTCTGTATGGTCGGTATCCCTGTATGACCGGTACTTTGGAATTCGATGAGAGGGTGGCAACAACACGCTTATACATGAGATTTCGATTATTTTTAATATGAAAATCAAAAAAAATAAAAGATTAACTTCAATATAATTACTGTTCGTTTCGGGTCTTACATCTCCGTTTACACCAATCTCTGTTCATTTATTATGAACAGAGATTGCATATGTTGTATATGTTCTTATATATAGCATTTCGATTGTTTTAATATAAAAATCAACAAAAATAAAAGATTAACTTCAATAAAATTACTGTTCGTTTCGGGTCTTACATCTCCGTTTACACCAATCTCTGTTCATTTATTATGAACAGAGATTGTATATGTTCTTATATATAGCATTTCGATTGTTTTAATATAAAAATCAACAAAAATGAAAGATTAACTTCAATATAATTACTGTTCGTTTCGGGTCTTACATCTCCGTTTACATCAATCTCTGTTCATTTATTATGAACAGAGATTGTATATGTTCTTATATATAGCATTTCGATTGTTTTAATATAAAAATCAACAAAAATAAAAGATTAAGTTCAACATAATTCCTGATCATTTCGGGTCTTACATCTCCGTTTACACCAATCTCTGTTCATTTATTATGATAAATGAAGAAGATAATGTTCATTTATTATGATAAACAATTATGAAATTACGATAAATGAAACGCCATAGGTTCCCTATGGCGATCTTCAAAGGAAACCCCTGCAATCATGGGGGAGGAGGGGGATGGGAATTATACAGATAAAAGTGGCTGAAAAGCCCCTTCACATTAAAAACCAAACAAATTAATGCACAAAAGACATTTGTTCTTTTCTTCACCCTCCCCCTGAAAAATTCAATGATGCACACTCCTTCTTTCAAAGACTCAGGCAAATACAGGGGAAGAGGAACAGTTTTACAGTTTCAATATTGCTCTTTTCTTTTGCTGGACAGCTCTATTTTTAGAATTAAATTACGAAGTCAAATGCAGGCCAAAGCACCCCCTCCCATATAGGTTCTCTATGGCGATCTTCAAAGGAAACCACTGCAATCATGGGGGAGGAGTGGGTTGGGTCTTATACTAAGAGGGGGACATGAATTATATCAAAAACCCAACAAATTAATCCAAAAACACATTTGTTCTTTTCATCCCCCCCTGAAAAAATCCACAGATGCACACTCCTTCATTCAATGATTCAGGCAAATACAGGGGAAGGGGAATTATTAAGGTGAAACTGATTGAATGGCCATTCCCCTTAAAAATCAAACAAGATGACAGACAAAATACATTGTTTCTTTTCATGACCCCCCACATGAAATAATTCCCCAATGTTCCCTCCTTCATCCCAAGACTCAGATAAATAGTCAAAGGAGGAGATTCACCTATATAAGGTAGTAATAAGATAAGATTTGTTTAAAAAATACCTATCACAAGCCCAGCTGGACAGAAATCGTATTTCAGAGTCTAAGCAAAAATAGACCAACATAAAAAAAAAAATCAACGGACAAACATAAAATTTTATAATAATAGAAAAATTACCTAATTTACCAAGCTCTCTCAAGTGCCTGATAACACCAAGAGCAGTGCCATATCCAGCAGTTGCAAGTTCGCCAGTGTTGCAATGTGTTAAAATCTTAGCATTTCCTCCATTTAGCCTTGAAACAATATCCTCAGCCCCAAACTTGCCAATTCTCTTATTGTCATCTACATCAGTTTCTAGCATAGTTTCTATCTGTGATATGATCCTGCAATAAAATCAAATTATTCAACTATGAGAATTGAGGAAGCACTTTGGATCTTAAATAGTTTTAGGTTCACCTGAACTGCAAAACACTGAAGCTTTGTGATTCATTGGTTTTACAAGGAAGTCCTTTGATGACCAATACACTACCATTGCTGTTTAAAAAATAGCCAATGTTTATGTATTTATCTGTATATCAACTTATTAATTATTGACATTTGCCTAGCTATATGAGCAGAAGTCCACAATGCTACAACGAAATTGTCAGCAACCCTAAACTACCTCAATGTAATTTCATAGAAAGTTATGAAGAATACACACTCAGAGGGTACACACGTTGACTATTAGTAAATCATTGCAGCAATCAACTTTATCTGAGGCAAATTAGTCAAGCGAAAGAGTAGTAGACTTAGGTGTGCCTCAGGGTTTGGTTTTGGGTCTGCTTTTATTTCTAATATACTTTAATGACGTAAGCTTCTGTGTTATTAGTTTGATAAATAATGCTCGAAGTTTCCATACCAATTCTAAGATTATCTCCCTAGTTTTTCTGATGATACCCATTTTACTGTGGCAGCAAAGACTTTAGCTGACTTAATAGAAATAATAAAAAAGAGCATGCAATGTACAGATAAGTGAATGAGAATAAATGTTGAAAAATCATAAAATGTCAGGGTTCCTTGTATATGATAGGTCTTCTAATTTTACCCCTGCTTTACTCATATACAAATATGTAGTTAAGTATATCAATCAGTCAAGCATATACTCCTCTAAGTGTATTTTGTATGTTTAGAGAGCTCAAATAAATTATCATTGTTATTATTAAATATCATAGTGTTTTTATTGATGAATGCCTTACTTTAACAATCATATATCTTTTATCAGTAGTCATATTGCAAGAAATGTTGGAATGACGAGAATGTTAAAGGGTAAACTCTAGAATTATGTAATAAAATAAATTTATTTCTCTTTAGTCCATCCGTATTTAGTATATTGTGTGAATATATGGATTCAGGATCCTTCGTCTGAGAGAAAGCAGGTTCGAATCCCAGTGTACCCAATTGTTCAGTTTGGGACAGGGGTCAGTGGCATGACTCTGTAAGCTTAGCCAAAGCCGACCCAGCTCTAAATGGGTACCTGGTGAAATCTGGGGAAGGTAAACAGGAAGGGTGTGCGAAAGCACAGGATGGTTGGCCCCCCACCCCCAATTGCACTTCCTGGCTGAAGGGCCAAGAAACGGAGATCAGCACCGCCGGTAGGGACTGTAAAGTCTAATGGCGTATCCTTTACCTTTCTATATAGTCTAGTACGTTTTCATTTCACTTTGAAACAATTACGTGTGATGCAAAACTTGGCGCTGCCAGTGTTGACTGGAGATAGCAAAGGCACATCATTTAGATCTCAATATGTATAGTTAAATATTATCTCTCTGTCAGGACTAGGAAAATTTAATAATATAAAGAAAAAACAACTAAAAATGGGCTTTTTAAGGCCAAACGAAAATACTGAAAAACGTAGCGAATATTTCAGGAAGACAACCGTCTGTCTTCTTCATCGCGAACCAAAAAAAAGAAAATTCACGGAAAATGCCCAAAAATGTGAAAAGACAAATAAAACCAAAACAACGCGGACAGTCAACGTGAAAAAAAAAACCCAGTAAAATCCGAAAAAAAAAACAAAATTCGCAAAAAGATTAGTAAATCATTTTTACCATATATTTACTAAATATGAACACTTAATCTTGCGCTCACTACACAAAAATCTAGTTTGCACTTTATACTTTAATCTTCAATTAATTCAGTGATTACAGAAATTGTGCAATCTGATACTTAATTTTTTTTATGCAGTCAGATTTTTGAATTTTTTTGGCGTTTTAAATTGAGAAAATTGGATACGATAGCCAAGTGTGGTGTGTGGAGAAAATCGGATATTATTTGCGGAAGGTGTTCTGTGTGTCAGAGTACGATAGATAACAATCAGCAGGTCTCCACGGTCCACCGGGCCACCTACCAATAAGGTGATTACCACTGCCATCCGTAGGCCTGTCCACATAAAGATAAAGATATGTATCTTTTAGTCTCTATCTGATACTAATCAAATTCTTATTTTACTGATTTTTAATATTTGTTGCTGTCGTCATGGATCCGGCTAACGTTGAAACCAGAGGTTTGTTCCTCGCCAAATTTGCGAGTCATCCCCTTTGGCCAGTTCGAATTCTAGAAGGAATGAAGACAAATACTGAAGACAGCAAATTTGGAATGAGAAGAAAGCATCAACAAAGATAACTAAGGGTGTTAATCATGCGTTTGAAGAACTAAAAAATCCTCCGGATGTTTCCTGACAGTTTCTAAAAAAGGGCTAGATTCAGTAACAGATAGCCAATTTCCAGATCCCAATGCTGATCTCCCTAGACTAGAAGTTGCTACAGAGAGTGAACTTGCGGCTACAAAGCAAAATCTAGCAAAAGAAACTGAGAGTAAAATTAACGAAAAGCTAAAAAAAATACACTTTGCAGACTGCAGCTAATTTTCATGGTAAGTTTCGAGTTGAAACAATGGTTTCTGAAATCTATGTTGCAGCACCCAAATTTAGCTAAAGAAATTGAGAGTAAAATTACCGAAAAGCTAAAAAAAACTAATTTTCATGTCAAGTTTCCACTTGAAACAATGGTTTCTGAAATCTATGATGCGGTACCCAAAATTCACTAAAGAAATTTAGGTAAAATTAACAAAAACCTAAAAAAAATACACTGCAGACTGCAGCTAATTTTCATGCTAAGTTTCTAGTTGAAACAATGATTTCTGAAATCTATGATGAGTACATGTTGAGTTATATCCTAAATTTGTACTGACTGAAAAATATCCAAAAACATTCCTGCATATGATGCAAAACCGCGTGAATCAGTTTGAGCTCAAGCTAGACGACATAGAGCGGGAAGGGAGAGGTGATTCGCTGTTCCTTAATGATGTGAAGCAGATTCCTTTGCAGAGTGCGGGGGGCACGATGAAGCGCGTATTGTTTGTCAAGGTGGTTTTAACTAATATTAAGGATTCAGACATAGTTAGTATTCAGCGATTTACATTTTGATCAAATAATGCTCAGAGACCAAATAAAGTTGCCCCTGTTGTCGTCCAGTTTCGATAAAAAAAAAAAGCTCCCCTTGCGTTTAGAGCGAAGAAGCAGCTTAATAGCTCAGGCTTATTTGTAGCTGAGAACCTTACGAAACGTAAGCACGATCTTCGTGCTTACGTTATATTGGTGTTACCATGACATCTAACCCATTAGTAGAATTAATTTTCAAGTCCCATTCATAAAACTCATTGAGTATTAAATTAAAGTGTCTTAGAAGGCTTTTGATTCTCACCGTTTATATATGTTTTAACCATTTAATTGATAAATGGTGTAAATTTTGAAATGACTACCTTTTCCAACTATTAGTCAAAGATTTACTTCAAAAAGATAGATGCTTCATTTATTTCATTGAATAAAATTCAGGAACAGTTTATTGTTAATATTTCTGCATTATTTTTATAACTGTGGTTTAGCTAATTCAATTATATTAATTTGAATCAGCTTACCAACGTTGTCGCCTGGCTTTCGAGTTATTTTGGTACAAAGCAGATGAATTCTCTAACTGAGAAAAGAAAGGAGCCATTACCTTAAATTACCGAGTTGTTGAAATTTGATTCCAGAGGAATGTTTGAAATGCTGGCAAAACCTTTTTTCTCTTTTCAAGTCGATCATCTTTCAGGATGAGGAGTGAGAGGCTAAATTATGGGAGCGAAGACGGCGAGTTCTGAGATGCTGTATCAGATGTACCATAAAGGATAGGTTGGGCCCCCGCCTATTCCGACGCCCCCTATAAGCCGAAATGTCTGTTACTATTGAATATTTTTTGACAATCTTCACTAATGTAGATTGGCGAGAACTTAATACGAAACATTTTCTTTTTTCCCTTTGTCAATGGTGGAATTTGACGAAATCTGATGCCGTGCAATGGATAAAGAGGAAATTTTTTTTTTTTGGAATGTGTGACGAAGAGATTATAAAAGATATTTCTACAAGTTGTTTTGTTTTGCGTTCAATACAAAAAATATGTCTATCCAATTTTGGTGTTGGCCACGTTTTCGCCCATAGAATTATGGAATGTTAATTTATCCTTCATACGTTTCACTTCATGCGTTCACCCTTTGTATCGAAAAAAATTGTTCGCGGGAAATAAAAACAAGTTACAACACCCAAACAGCAAATGAAACTTCTTGGGTGCGTAAGAGGAGTGAGCACAGCTGTGATGCCTTAACAGGTTTGATGCTACAGGGAGTCGTTAGTAGTAACAATATTTTTTAGATTAACTTCTATATAATCTAAATGAAAAAAAAAGAAATTTCTTTCATTTAGTCTCCTCTTTCATTAACTCTCCTCTTTGTCCACCTATTGTATTTTTAAAAAGCCTTTACTTTTACCCAAAAATGTGAAAAAGCTTAGAAATCACTGGTGAACGAGTTTCATCGTTTTTCCTCTTTTTGCCAGGCGTCTCACCTCTTTCATTAGAGTTGTCCTTTTTGTTTTCATTCTCTTCTTTTATACTGTTCTTAGTGCGCCTTTGTTATGCAAAGAGGATAACAATAAATAATTATTATTGATATTAAACAGGATTAAGGGTACCACCTCCTAAACTTTCAAAAAGGTTAGCCCAGTATGATCCTATATACCCTCTTCTTATTTTGCTTTACAGGATGCTTAAAACAGGTAATTTGCCAGTTGTGTTAGTCTTAACTTCTCATACATTTTTTAAGGACTCCAGAATTGACTCAATTTCTTGTAATTCGTATTATACAGAGCCTTCGATTTGACTGCAACAAAGACGAAATATTTACAAATACTTGAATAGTAATTTGCCAACATCTCATTCCTCTTTGGCGCTGCTAAACTTAGGAAGACTATATTTTGTGTTTTATATTTTGGGAATTAATGTAGAAAACCCCGGTTCATTGGCATTTTTTTTTTAATGTTAATCGTCTTTTTGTGATGGTTTAGTTGAAATACTTACTAAAAAGTTATCAAATACAGACACAAAAATGACAGATCAAAATGAAAATCCAGTTTATCTTGGTCTCCCTTATGTGAAAGAGGTTCCAGACGACATTCCCAAAGATCAAATGAAAAATAACATTTGTACCTATTATAGACCTGGCAATGCCATCAGTTCATATGAGGCTCTTGAAATTTATAAATACAAAATGTAGGTCCATCTCTGAACAGTGATACCAGTGACTTAAAAATAAGCGACTCCTATTTCGGTCTTTGTCAAAAGAGATGCCAAATACTTCAGTCATCCATGAAACAAATCTTAAATCACCTTCGCATTCGCAAAATGAAACATGTCATCAACTCCTCAGATCTCAAATGGCTTTTGCACAGGGTGTGATTGTCAAAATCAAATGATATTGTTCTCCGAGTATTCAATTTGCTGGTCGTTAGATTTGGCAAAGATTGGATTTTTCGCTCCTTTGGTTGTTAGGTATTTGGTCCTAATTTTTCACATTTTGGTTTTTATTGAATTTTGTTCATGTTTTAATTGTTTTTTTTTTATCTTGCTGGTTTGCTTTTTTTCAAGTTGACTCTCTGCGATGCTTTGGTTTCTTTGTCTTTTCATATTTTAATGTCTTTAAGAGCCCCATTTTTTATCGATTTTCTTTATATTATTGCAGGCCATTGTGCTTTAAAGAAGTTATTTTTAAATTTTATCATGCATTAATCATGTAAATGTAATATTCCAAACTAGTTCCTAAGCGTTTCCTAAATTTATTTATTTATGGTGATTAAATACACAATTATCCTGCATGATATGCTAATAATGTAAGGACACCTCAAGTTGTCAGAACTTGATTTTTATTTTCAATACGTTATATTGGGCCAAATTTTTTGAATAATTTGTTCAAATCTTAGAAAAAGTCAGCGAATGTCTGTGACATCAGCAGAGATCTTAAAGCAATATGTCTCCATTTGTATGATTTTAGAGGAATAAATTAAGTTTCATTCGCTCTCAAGTTCCCCCCCCCCCACAAAAAAAAAGAAAAATATATGCTTAAATTTTTTGAATGGGAAACAGGTTTTTTTGTGTGTGCTGGTAATGGGAATGGGTTTTTGTTATTCAGGGTTGTTGCGACTAAAAGGCGCGCATGAGCAAGAGCAGTTTTTTTCTCTTTCTATCTTTTCTTCCCCTTTTTTTATTTTATTCCTATATTTAAAGTGTTACTCCAAGCAAGGAAAAGCTTAAAGAGGGTTAAGTGTTTTGTTGTATTGCTTTTTTGTGTTTTCTTTATTTTTTGTTGTTGTTTGTTCTTATAAATAAACCCAGAATATAAATAAAATATATATGGACACAACCCTCCTTCATTTCCCTCTGCCTCATTCTATAAAACTTTCCCCTGGAAATCCAAACATACTAAAACCTTTTCTTATGACATCTTCTTGACCTATCTCCTACTTTTGTTTGTTTTGTCATAATTCCTATCCTCATTCATTAGTAAAACTTCACACTTTGTGTTTGTAAGTACTGCTTTTTTAAAAGGGAGTTAAAATCTTAGGTAGAAAGATATTCCATAAATGCGTTCAGCAAAAATTTCAGGGTATACTACTATTACAAGCAATACACTGCAGTACCAAGCCGCCTGAGGCCAACAGAGCTATGCACGCTCCCCTCTATCCTAGTCTATTCAAAGCCTCCCTCTTCACACAATCCCAGGAAGTTCGAATTTCCCTTGACTCTTTCCTTGAAACATCCTCCCGCCCCAACCAAGGACGACCTATTTTTCATTTAGCCCAAACAGTTGGTCAAAAATTTGACCAAACAGTTGGTCGAAAAGGATAATCTTTGGCAATATATAATATTTCATTGACGAAACATACCCTAACCATCTCAACCTTTCTCTCATTATTGCCCTAGAAAGCATGATTGAGCCACACTTTTTGTAAAGCCTAATATTTGAGTTGGGTACCAAGCAATCTGCAGGTGATCTCTCTGCAAAAACATCTAGCAAAACTTCCCCCACTTTTTGAACTACCCAGGCTTCACTACCATACTTATCTACTGTCATCACTGTAGCTTCCAATATCATAATCTTGGTTAGTAGACTTATCTTCCTATTCTTCCAAAATTCCTTAAACTTTGAAAAATACACTGGACCTTGGCTATACTCCTTTTAAGATCTTCACTAATGATACTACTTAGGTAAATGAAGCTATAGGTCGTTTGAAACCATATGCCCTAATGTGCAGACATGGCATATGACTTACTCCTCCCCCTTACCTTCCTGTTTTGTTTTGTTTTTTTGTATTTTTAGGATAGGGTCTGAGATTCCATTACTTCGTAAAGCTTTCAACTTACTTTTCTTTCATAGATGTCAAACTGCAAGATGTGTCCTCAAGAAGTTTGGCTGAGTACTCCTTAAGAAATTTAGCTGCTCCATGTATATTCACAGCAGTGGGTCTGGCTGTGGTTATATATTCCATTTTTTCAGCAAAAAAGGTGTGCAGTTCTTCTTTTGATGATAATTTGGCTGTACTCAGTTCAATAGCAACACCTAGACAACCAACAATAGCAATAGCTGGAGCACCCCTCACCTTGAAGAGTAAATAAGCAGTTAATGTACAAGTCACTGCTATCTAACCATCGATCAACGATATAAGATTGTTGACCCATCTAATTAGCTCAGTCATTCAGCAAATTGGCCTTTTTAATATTCTCTTCATAATATACATTATTATAGGCTACTGTAGGCAACTTTGAATACAAGTTTAGTGTTCTCTCTTGTTCTGTATACTCTGTCAGATAATTTTTCTATATACTATGTTCTAATGTGGGCCTACTATATTTTCAATAACTAATGTAGAAATAGTGGTAACAACCCAAGACTATCCCCCTCTTTTCAAATCTTAACCTTCTAATTCATTTTTGAATAAGAAGTTATTCTCTTTTTCTGGTTAATAAAAAAAAACTTTCATGTACCCAGAAACAGGCACCAAACTCTATTTAAAGAAAAAATCGAAATATTATACAATTTTTCTATTATATGTCTTCTGTATGATTTTCTGTTTTTATTAAGCTTGAATCTACCCAAAATTGAGTTCCTCCATACTTGCATGTAAGTATAAGAAGTTTCCCTTACCGGCTTTCTGTTTTACTTTTTGTTTTGTCATATTTATGGCACTTGATATTTACCAAGTGAAATATAGCGATCGCAAATTCTGTTGGTCTGTCTGTCTGTCGGTCCCGATTTTGCTAGTTTAGGCACTTCTAGATAAGCTAGGACGATGGAATTTGGCGGACGTATCAGGGACCAGACCAGATTAAATTAACAATAGTCTTTTCCCCAATTCGACCATCTGAGGAAAGTGGGGAGCGGTTAATTCGGTAAAAACAGAAAAAAAGAGGTACTTTTAACTTACAAAGCAAAGATCAGATCTTAATGAAATTTGATATTTAGAAGGATATCGTGTCTCAGAGCTCTTATTTTAAATCCCGACCGGATCCAATGACATCGGGAGAATTGGAGGGAGAAACCTAAAATCTTGGGAAACGCTTAGAGTGGAGGGATCAGGATGAAACTTGGTGGGAAAAAGAAACAAAAATCCTAGATACGTGATTTTCAGAACGGATCAGCTCTCACTGGGGGAGATGGGGGAGGGTTAATTTTAACAAATTAGAAAAAATGAGGTATTTTTAACTTATGAAGAAGTGGTCAGATCTTACTGAAATTTCATGTTTAGAAGGACCTCGTAATTCATATCTCTTATCTTAAATGTCGATCGGATCCAGTGTCATCGGGGGGAGGGGAGTTGGGGGAAGGGCCGTAAAATCTTGGAAAACGCTTAAAGTGGAGAGATCAGGATAAAACTTGGTGGGAAGAATTAGCACCAGTCCAAGACACGTGACTGACACAACCGGATCAGTTCCACTCTCTTTGGGAGAGTTGGGGGGAGGGGGTAATTCAGAAAAATTAGAAAAATGAGACATTTGTAACTTATGAACGGGTGATCAGATCTTGATGGAATTTGATATTCAGAAGGATCCTGTGCTTCAGAGCTCTTATTTTAAATCCCGACCAGATCCAGAGACATTGGGGGGAGTTAGAGGAGGAACCCGGAAATCTTGGAAAACGTGAAAAATTGAGGTTTCTTTATCTTACGAATGGGTGATCGGATCTTAATGAAACTTGATATATAGAAAGATCTTATGTCTCAGACGCTCCATTTTCAATTCGAATCGGATCCGGGGACATAGGGCGTTGGAGGGGGGAAACGGAAATCATGGAAACCGAAAATCTTGGAAACCGAAAATCTTGGAAAATGCTTAGAGTGGAGAGATCAGGATGAAACTTGATGGGAAGAATAAGCACAAGTTCTAAATACGTGATTGACAATGTTGGAACGGATCCACTCTCTTTGGGAGAGTTGGGGGGATTTCTATCGCTTTGGCGATTTCGGTGCTTCTTGACGTGCTAGGACAATGAAAATTGGTTGGCGTGTCAGGAACCTGCACAAATCAACTTTATAACAGTTTTTCCCCCGATTCGACCATCTGGGGGAGATGGAGGGAGGGGAAAAATGGAAAAAATGAGGTATTTTTAACTTACGAATGGGTGATCGGATCTTAGTTGAAATTTGATATTTAGAAAGACCTCGTGTCTCAGAGCTCTTTCGCGACCATATTGGGTGATATTGGAGGAGTTGGAGGGGAAACGAGAAATCTCGGAAAACGCTCAGAGTGGAGAGATCGAATGAAACTTGGTGGGAAGAATAAGCACAAGTCCTAGATACGTGATTGACATAACCGGACTGAATACGCTCTCTTTGAAGGAGTTGGGGGGGGGGGGTGTTAATTCAAAAAAATAAAAAATAGAGGTATTTTCAACTTAAAAACAGGTGACCAAATTTTTGAAATTTGATATTTAGAAGAAACTCATGTCTCAGAGCTCTTATTTTAAACCCCGACCAGATCTGGTGACACTGGGTGGAGTTGGAGGGGGAAACCGGAAATCTTGGAAAATGCTTAGAGTAGAGAGATCGGAATGAAACGTGGTGGGTAGAATAACCAAATGTCGTAGATACGTGACTGACGTAACCAGACTGAATCTGCTCTCCTTGGGGAGTTAGGGAGGTCCAGTGCTTTGGCGAGTTTGGTGCTTCTGGACGTGCTAGGACAATGAAAATTGGTAGGTGTTTCAGGGACCTGAACAAATTGACTTGATAAAGTCGTTTTTCCGATTCGACCATCTGGGGGGGGGGGGTCAAGGGAGAGGAAAAATTAGAAAAATGAGGTATTTTTACTTACGAGTGGGTGATCAGATCTTACTGAATTTTGATATTTAGAAAGCCCTCGTATCTCAGAGCTTTCATTTTAAATCCTGACCGGCATTAATCCTCTGATTTTCCTTTTAAATAAATCTATTGATTCTTAGAATTTTGCTAGAGCTCATGCCATATGAGGTCTTGGCTCTTCCGGCCTCCTTATTATATTCATTCATATAATTATTCATATAATTATATGAATAAGTTTATCATGGTTGCAGCAATAGCTGCAACCTAGCAAAACATACATTGAAAATCATAAGTTAAATCAAATTTCCAAAATAAAATCTAAATAAAGAGGCTACACCCGTATTGGGTTTGGAGTGAAGAAAAAATCTTTATAGTAACGAATGGTAAGTATATAACAATCCTTGTTAATAACATAAGTATATGAGCCTAACTATTGATAAGATTCAAGTAAAGAATCAGCTTTATATGGTGATCCTAAATATGTATTTCTTTATTAGTAATTAGTGGGGTTATTAACACACAAGAAGGTTTGAAAGGGGCAATTTTTGTAAAAATATGCCGTCAACTTTTGTTTGCATTGCAGGAGTACCCATGAGCTAATAAACGAACCCATAATAACAGAAATGTTTTCCTTGAACAGAATGCTGGAAATTTCTGCATTTTCCCCATGAACGGATACTTTTTTGTATTTTATTACCAATTAATTTTTTCCCGGAGTGATTGTATTTATCCAGTTGTCACTCTGAAAAAGATTTTATTCTTTACAGTTATGAAGTATAAAGCTGTCATCAGTATCCCTTCAATGGCTCCTATGAGGGCCCTATCCCTTTGTTGCCAGGTAATGGCACTCTTTTTAAACCCACAGAACAGAGATTTCCTCAGTGCTGCCATCTACATAAGCAAAGTCAATAATTTCATTATTGATAAGTACAGTTATAGATGGTGGAATGTCTTCTTTTCCAAAAACACATTTTTTTTTAGCCACTAGGCAGTTTTTCCATTGATTTCATGAAATTTATGTCTGGTGTAGGAATCAAACATAAGACCCAAGATTTCCCATGGTAAAAGAATGAGGCTTTAGTCAACTGAGCCAACTGGGCAATGGCATTATTATGTTCTTAGAAATACATTCTAGGCAATCAATTCAATGTTTCTGGGCGCCAGCCAATGGCTGTTAGGTATCACTATATCATTAATATGCAATTGCTATGCCTTGAGATAAACGTTTTGTCTGTCTGTGTGTCTATGTGTCTTTTTGTCCATCTCTGTGTGTGTCCATGTGCCTTTTTTCTGCCTGTCGGTGTGTCTTTTCATATGCATGTCTGTGTCTAGGTGTCTTTTTGTCTGTCTATTTGTCTTTTTTTGTGTCTGTCCGTTTGTCTTTTTGCTCCAACAGTCTTTTTGTCTATGTGTCATTTTTCAGTCTGTGTGTCTATGTGCCTTTTTCTGTGTGTCTATCCTTCTGTCTATGTGTCTTTTTTCTCTCTGATGCTATGTTTGTGTGTCCATCTGTGAGTTTTTTGGCCTTTTTTTCATCTGTCTACGTGTCTTTTTGTCCATCTGTGTATGTATCTATGTGTCTTTTTTTGCCTGTCTGTGTTCTCATGAGTCTTTTTATATGCCTGTCTGCATGTCTATGTGTCCTTTTGTGCATCTGTCTGTTTGCTCCCTCTGTCAGTGTGTCAATATGTCTTTTTGTGGCTCTGTCCGTCTGCCTATGTCTTCATGTGTCTTTTTTCTTTTTGTGTGTCTGTCTTTGTTTCTTTGTGTCTTCTTGTCTTCTGTCTGTATGAATCTTTTTGTATGTCTTTCTGTCTGTCCTTGTGTCTTTCTGTGTGGCCATGTGTCTTTTTCTGTCTGCCTGTGTGTCCGTCAGTATATCTTTTTTGTCCATGTTTGAGATTGTCTATGCATCTTTTTGTCCATTCTTATGTGGGTCAAAGTGTTTTTTTGTGTCTATGTGTCTTTTTGTCCATTTATTGGTGTTTCTGTGTGTGTCTTTTTGTATATCTGTCTGTGTGTCTCTCTCTAAACATCTGTTTGTTTGTGTGTCTGTCTGTCCGTGTGTCTTTTTTCTCTCTAAATGTGTGACTGTGTGTGTCTTTGTGTATTTTTTGTCTGTATGTCCATGTGTCTATGTGGCTTTTTTCTGTCTGTCTGTGTCTTTTTAAATGCCTGTCTATGTTTCTATGTGTCTGTCTGTATATCTATGTGTCTTTTTGTGCATCTGTTAGTGTGTCGTTTTGCTCTTTCTATCTGTTTGTCTGTGTCTTTTTTTTCTGTGTGTCTATGTGTCTTTTTGTTCATTTATTGGTGTTTCTGTGTGTGTCTTTTTGTATATCTGTCTGTGTGTCTTTTTCTGAATGTCTGTTTGTTTGTGTGTCTGTCTGTCCGTGTGTCTTTTTTCTCTCCAAATGTGTGACTGTGTGTGTCTTTGTGTATTTTTTGTCTGTCTGTCCATGTGTCTATGTGGCTTTTTTCTGTCTGTCTGTGTCTTTTTAAATGCCTGTCTATGTTTCTATGTGTCTGTCTGTATGTCTATGTGTCTTTTGTGCATATGTTAGTGTGTCGTTTGGCTCTTTCTATCTGTTTGTCTGTGTCATTTTTCTTTCTGTGTGTCTATGTGTCTGTCCGTCTGTCTTTGTGTCATTGCGTTTTTTTCTGTCTATCTTTCTGTATGCCTATCTGTGCATATATGTGTCTTTTTGTATGTCTGTCTGTTTGTCCATGTAAAAAAAAAAATAAATAAAAAAAAGACCCTAAACATTTATTTCAAGCCATAGCAATTGCATATTAACAATATGGTGATGCTTAACATCAGTTGACTAGCACCTGGAAAAATTGAACTGATTTCATAGAATGTATTTCTAAGAAAATAATTATATCATCGCTAAGTTGGCTCAGTTGACTAGTGCATTGTTCTTTTACCATTGGAAATTTTGTGTCTCACATTTGACTCCTACACCAGACATTAATTTCATAAAATCAATGGAAAAACTACTCAGTGGCCAAAATAATGTGTTGTTGGGAAAGAAAACATATCGCCATATACTACTGTAATTAACAATAATGCCTTGGTTATGTAAATAGCAACACTGGAAATCCCACTTCTATGTGGTCTTAAAAAAAGTGCTGATACCAGGGATCAAAGGGGTATGGCCCCCATAAGAAACACTGATGGGATACTACTGGTGTCAAATATATTGGTTTTGTGTATTCAAAATTAAATTAAGAATACTGAATAAAAAAATTTATTTGATTTTCTTAATCTTATTGTTAATGTTTTTACTTTGAAAAAACTACTTTAATAAGGCGTTACTTTTTATAAACACTGAGTCTAAAAGCATTAAATATTTTGGTGTTTGACAACCAAGTTCAAAACTGTCGATATTGTTAAAAAAAAAAATATCTGTCCAATGCTTTGGCACTGCTCAACAGAACTGAATGCTGCAAGTTTAGATCTCAGTTTTTGTAAGTAGACTACTGTTTTGTGTATTTTATGTAATTACTTACTTTTTCATTTTTATATACTTTTGCTTTAATTGACATGCTTTTTTCATTGCCTTTAGAAAAATGTTTGTCTCTAAACTTCATTAAAAAAAAAAAAACAAGTTTTATCAACTAAAAGTAAGGAGTAACATTAAAATATAAAACTAACAGAAATAATTACATATATGAGGGGGTTCCCCCCCCCCTCAACACTTTGCTCTTCATTTCACAGTTTTTTTGGCACTTTAAAAAAAGTCACTAATTGTTTTAATTAAACAGCCCTTGTGTTCCAGTTGCTTTTAAAGAATTGGGACCAAATTTAAACTTTGGCATAAAGAGTGAGGTGTTAAGGCGGGTGGTTAGCCCCCCTTATATGCGTAATAATTTCTATTTGTTTTAAGTTTTAATATTGCTCCTTATTTCAGTAAAAAAACTTGATTTTTCAATCTAATTTCTGATCATTTTTTAAATAATGCCAGGATACCTAGCTCTACCTCCACTGACAAATCTCCCTCTTACAGAAATATCCTCTGGACAATTGAATCACAAACATAAAAAAAAGAAGAACAATGGGGAATTCTTTTTGTAAGATACTGGAATTCTAGTTTAAATGAATATTTCTGCCCTTATGGCAAAAATTTACCCTGGAGATTTACCTTTAACAACTCCAAGTATAAAAATGTAATCAGTTAAGAGAAAGCAAGACATACAAAGAAATTTTGCATTGGAATTCTGACATATTCACCTGCAGTACAATTTTCCCTGAAAAGTCCACCCCCTGGAAACTTCCCTTTCCATAGAAAATTCTCCCTGTGTAAAATCCTCCCAGCAGGAAACATATCCTTCTCTCCCCATCCAAAAAATATATGCATACTTCCCAAGAGCAAATACTATAGGTAAACAATGGGCAAATTTCATAACTTAAAAACCTTTCCCCAGGGCTGTAGGGGGTTATTTTATCTCCTAAGGCATAGCTATTTGGGTCTTTCAACTATGCTGAACAAAAAAGCTATCTCAAAATTTTATCTCATACTGCTGGTGTAGCAATTGTCATGAGTATTCTATTCTTATTTTTGGTGAATATTAAACCAAGTCACTTTTTACTTCCAGTTAAAATCTTATCTAATATAAGATTCTCTTGTGATGAATTTTTTTTTTGTTTTAACCTGTTCATTCTATTTAGTTGAATAGGACAATAAAAAGAAACAGGGTCAACTTGACAGCTGGATAGTAAGTTTAAATTTTGTTTTCCTTTACTATTCTGTTTTTTTAATGTCTGAATAAATAAGGGATTTAAGTTTGAGGCGGAGAATTGTCCTGTTATGAAAGAGGTACATTTTACATGGCTGTTATAAAATCACAACGTGGTATAAATGAGAAAGGGTGCGTCTTAAGTATCTCTACTCCTTCTGTGAACTATTCTAAGAATAGGAAACTGCATAAAGACAAGTCTACATCTGTTATAATCTTTTTGGAATTTTGACAGCAATAAATCTTTCTCTAATTTTGGTTTGAGTTTGATTTTCTTTTAAGTTTGAATACATAATAATTAAATATATTATTGACTATTTGCAAAAAATCTTTATTCACAGTAAACTTAGTGTTTATTTTGCTTTATTTTGCATGCAATTCAATTACTCTTTTTATTTCAGAGTTTTTCCTAACATATTTAAAAATGCACTTATTCCTATAAAAAATCCTGAAATATATTCCCTGTGTCCCAGCCACCAATGCTTTGTTTGGCATCTGCCCATCCCCCAGGAAAATTGTCAGCTGGTGCCCTTGAATAGATATCTGATTTGATTAGAATAGTTCAGTTAAACAATAATAGCTATATAATAATGAAGAAATTATAGAAAATTGCAGGGTTTTTTTTAACTTGCATCAGGAGCCAATCATTTGTTCTAGTTTTATATTTGTGGCCTACCCTACAGCTGTATCAGGGCATTAGGCAAGGGATTATAATTTTAATGAAAGTAACATTTAAAAAGAGTAGGGATTAGGAGTGAATGACATATATCTATTTTGTGTATTTATGTTCTAAAGCATATAGTAAACAAAAATTATAGAAGCCTATTTGATTACTATTACTAACAGCTCACTGCAGCATCAAGCTGCCTGAGGCCAACACAGCTATGCATGCTCCTCCTCCAATCTAATCTACTCAAAGCCTCCCTCTTTACACCCTCCCAGGAAGTTCCCATTTTCTTTAAATCATTCTTTATTAAAGCCTCTTGTCCCAACTGTGGATGACCTGCTTTCCATTTAGCCTAAGATGGTTGGCCAAAAAAGCACAACCTATGACAATATTTTATCCAGGCAACATGCCCACCTTCAACATGAAACACCTTCAGGATCTTACAGATGGAAAGCCATCCTCCCTAGGCCCTATCATATCTAATGATGGAAATATTATCACTGACAAGAGTGCTCAACTGTCTGCCTGGAAGGATCATTTCTCTTCACTTATAACCCTGGACTGTGCTAGCCAACCCAACCCCAACCTTCTTGAAGTTGCATCCAACAACCCTGAGGCCCAGTGTGCAAGTGTGCACCACCCTTTCACCTCTACAGAAATCTTGAGATCTCTGAACTGGATGAAAAACAACCAAGCCCCAGGAATCTGTGGTATCCCTGCAGAACTGCTGAAATATGGTGGGGCAGCAACCCTTCTCTTGCTCCAAGCACTGTTTTTCATAGTATTTTGTACAGAATGGATTCCAAAAGACTGGCAATGAACAGGCATCATTCTGCCTCTCTGGAAACAGAAAGGCAGTTGCAGAATCTGCTACAACTATTGTGGTATCACACTCCTCTCTGTGCCTGGGAAGCTGTTTGTTATGACCCTCCTTGACTGCTGTACCGCTTTCCTCAGAAGCCAACAAACTGGCTTCATGCCAGGAAGGTCCACCATATCAGCAGCAACTGATAGAAAAGACTCAAGAATTTCAACAAAAAACATATGTTGCCTTTGTGGATTTCAAGGCTGCTTTTGATTCTGTCTACTGGCAATCACTCTGGCTCATACTGAAAACAACAAGACTACCAGCAAAGTACTGCAACCTTTTCAAGCAGCTCCATGAAGGTCATCTTTTAAAATCAATACTGAAGTCCGTCAGGGTTGTGCTACTGCCCCAGAACTATTTAATTGTGTCATTGACTACATTATGACTTGGACCATAAACTGCCTCCAGTTTGGGTTGCATTGTGGTGATAGAGTACTTTCAGACAATGACTATGCTGATGACCTTGCTCTTGTCTCCAATTCACCATTGAAGCTCACAGAAGCCCTACAAATCCTTGCTGATGAAGCCTTAAAGATAGGGCTGTCAATTAATTGGCAGAAGACAAAAGTGATGTTTGTTGAACCCCATAACTTGCTCTGTCCCCTGCCAGTCCTAATGGTTGGTGACCAACCAGCTGAGATTGTTGAGGAATTTACATACCTGGCTCTATCCTCTCAAATGACAGATCAATCCTTAAAGATCTAATGCACCAAATTGCCAAAGCCTCAGCAGGAGCGGGGAGACTAAGTGCTCTTTGGAGGAAACCTTCCATCAGCCATAGGACCAAGATGCACCCATACAATGCTTCAGTGGGATCTGTGATTCTTTACAGAGCTGAAACTTGGCCGGCCACTTGGTCTGTGCTTAGCACTGTAAATATAGCCCAAACAAAACATCTTCACTACATTGACAGACTATGCTGGCACAATTTTGTTAGCAACGAGAACCTCCTGGTGTTAACTGCTCAAATGTCCCTCTCAATCCAACTTGCCCAACAAACACTATGCTGGTATGGACATCTCCTTCACATGCACCCCAACACTCCCGCACAAACAATTTATGACTTTGATCCCATGCTGCATGGCAGGAAACACCCAAGAGGTTGTCCCCCAGCCAGATGGAAGAACACAACAAGTGCCTTCTTAGTCATGGCAAATATTCAGGAGGATGTCCACATCCTTGCAAGAGACCATTCCAAATGGAGGCACCATGTAGAATCACTCTCAACACTGGAAGCATTTCAGCAGGAGTATTAAGTCAAGTCAACATACCCAAGCCATTTAACATTTTGCTCATTATAGCCCTAGAAAGCAGGATTGAACCATACTTTTTGTACATCCTACTGTTTGAGATACTGTTAGTCAGCCAGGTACCCAGAATGATCTGTAGGCAATTTCCCTAGAAAACATCTAGCAAATCTTTATCCACTTTTTGAATTGCCCATGCTTCAGAATCACATTTTAGCCTATGTGATTCTCTTTAATACAAAATAATTTACTGTTTACAATTGCATTCTAGCTCTCCCTAATAACAGGTTCAGACATTACTCTAGACTATATATAATTTTGTTCATTCTGTTGTTGTTTTTCTTTCTTTTTTAATAAAGCAATTCAGTTTTGGGAATGAGATGAGTAGCCTTGGCTATTTAAGCCTAGCATAGTTTAACATGACACATTCCAGTGTAACAAAGACAAAATTCTAGTTAATTGACTTCTTGCTATCTTGGAAGGGGTTTAGGTTAGGAAAATTAAACTTTCAGGGATGGGTCTACAGGATAAAGTATGTCCTGGAAAGGTATTTTGAAGTACCTACCTCTACTCCTTCTCCCTTTAGAGGGACCTGACCTTTGATGACCTTTAAAAATATATGTGTTATAAAAGTGAAACCTCAAATAGATCTTCTGCAAAATAGATCTTCTGCTTAATTAAAGTACAACAAAATTGCTTTCAGCTTCATAACTTTGCTCAATCCCATTTTATAAGGTTTTAAAGATATGCAAATACATTTCCTAAATTTGGAAGAAAAAAAATTGATATGGCTCAAAATTCTACTCAAATAACAGGAATTGCATTTTCAGAACTAAAAGCAGAGAAAAAGCAACTAGTAACTGAAAATTAAGGTAAAATGTTGTTTTGTCAAAATTTCAATAGGTATAGACCTGTCATGTAGACAAATTTCAGGGCCCTCTAGAGGGAGAGGGAGTGGAGGTAGGTACATTAAAATACCTTCCTAGGACATACTTTAGCCTGTAGACCCATCCCTGAAAGTTCCATTTTCCTAACATAACCCTTTCTTAGATAGCAAGAAGTCAATTAACTAGAACTTTACCAAAAATAAATATGAGGTTTTGCATAATAGAAAACTCAGGACAAGTCTTGAGTAAGAAATAAAATTAGTCACTCAACAATTGTACAATTTAAGTAACCTTTTTCTATTAACAATAACATGAGGCAAGGTGTTACTTCAAGTATCCTTTTAAGGGCTCAAATTGAATTTAAAGTAAAGTCCTAAACAAGCTAGGCTAGCCTACTTTTTGCTCTCTTGGACAAGAGTAATGTTAGGAAAATTAAACTTTCAGTAGTACTATTGTAGCTAATGTTTTTAATTTAATATATTTACAGGTCCCATTTTTAGCTATAGATTTGTTATAGCCTACTGAAAGTTGGGTCCAGTCATTTGGTGTAAAAAACATCATACCTGCATAGTTTTTACAGCTGTCCAAGCATCTTTTGTATCTTTTATATCCAAATATTTTGTTTTATGGGGAAGTTCAAGCTGATCTAAGATTTGGAGGAATTTCTTTTCCTGGTTATAGGAAATAGATTGTAAATTTGTCACGTTTTCCATTTTTGAAAAGTTCATATTATCAAACGTAATGAAAAATAGATGGCGAAATAAAATTAACCCTTACCTCAAATCCTTGATTTGCCCGCTGTTCTCAAGAAGAATTGCAAGTCTACAGTGTCAGCAACTTCACCTATAACTTTCAAGAAGTCACTGGATAGCGAGTGGCCATGCAGGAGCTGGAAATACTTCTGGAAAGATCCATATCTGTAACAGATTTCAGTCATAATCACTCACAGAGCAACAAATATCCATTAGATATTATCGCTCTGAACTGCGAATTAAGGTGTCATTCTGAAGCTGAGCTAGAAATACTTACAAATTCCAACGATATCGGTTCTAATTAAGCTGAATAGTAATGAAGATTCGTACTGTTTTGGAGAATACATTATTTTATTATAAGTAGCCTAGTGTTATTTCGAAAATGTTGAGCCCAACAAATTACGATTCATCATAAAATCGGACTCGAATATCAAATGTACACAAAAATTTTGTAGAAATATCTATAGTAAAGAATTTATTATACTTGATTTACTTTTTTCTTGCACCAAAGTATTTCATTGGATAATAGCAATAAAGTTCTAAAGAATTATACTCTAGTTTATTTACATGCGTTCCAAAATTAGTCTAAAGTCAATCATGATTGTTCCGAAAAGCATCCAATTAATAGTGGTTTCATATTACTGTTGCATAGAATAAGCTCCTCTTTTTCTTACTAAAAATATTTTTTGTCATTATACTATAGAAAAATTTTTAAGTAGTGATTATATTTTGGACATATGTTTGACGCTTTAGCTTAAGGATTCCTTTTAAATTCCCATCTGAACATTGTATATGTGGTCATATAAACGTCAAAAAGTCTCATTAAAATACACAATGTTATCACATTATTATGTGATGTTTCTTTGCATGACCCGGAGTCACTAGAAAGTATTTTAAGGAAGTAAAAGCACATTAATAACCTAAAATGATGATTCAACTTCCTTTGCATATTTTTTACCGTGGATTCTCATATATACAACTTCTAATGGGGAAATGTCGCATTAAAAAATCAGACACGAATTTCACATCTTAACGCAAGTATAGGGGTCACTCTAGAAAATATTTTTGTGTGACTTTAAGAAGAAAACATATTAATTCAGATTTTTTAAATAGCCTACGACAAAGTCTATACCTTGTCATGTTAGAGTAAGGAACTGGGATGTGTGAAAAATGTCAGTAATGATGATACTTAAAAATAGCTGTAAAAGAGAAATGAAATGGTCTATTTTTTTAACTTCAGAGGCACCATCGGGGGGGGGGGGCAGGGGTGGGCAAATGCCCACCCTAGATTTTCCAGGGGGCCCAAGCCTCCACCACAAAGGGCCCTTTGCTGGCCATATTAATCCATTATGTCCAACATAACCCATTCTGTCCAATTGATTTGAAATTACTGCACGCCTAGTAACCAAAGAGCGTAATTACCTGACGACCTTTGGGGTAATTACGCTATTTGCTATTAATCATTGTAAACTCTGAAAGTAGGCTAGATACATAATAAAATTCTCGAGTTCTGTCAAATACCCATATCCTAGATGTATAAATTCTGAATTTTTATAGTAATTCCTCTGAGTTGACAGATTAAAATAGGTCAGTTCCTGTCAAATGTTTTGATGTTTATTTTCTTGTTTTAGTGAATATAAGCCACCGTTTTAGATTGCTCGAGTCAGTTCTTATTCTGTTTCTGTCCTTGTCTTATGTACAATTACTGTGTCATATGTGTAAATAAACATTTTTATGCTCGACACATAAACCTTATGAAAGTTAGAGACGCTTGACATCCTCTACTGGTCGAACCCTAGATTGTAGGCCAACGCTACAATAAGACTCTAAAGACGAGAGCACAGAGAAGTAGAAGACTTAACATCATTAAGCCTATTAACTTTTTAGTTAGGTAAATATAAAGGTATTAATAGCCATTAGCATTAGAACTCAAAAGATCACCAAGAATCTGAAACAATTTGTGACAACATTGACGCTAGGAAAGAACTTCATCCAATCTGGAAATCGGACTATTACTTTGGCGGATGAAATGAAGCGAGAGCACTCCAAGACTTTCGACAGTCTACTAGCCGAATTTATAGAAGGTTTACAGATAACTTACCAACGCTGAGCACACTCGAAGCCTTGGATCCAAGCTCCTCAAAGTTTATGGACACAGAGTTGCTCAAGCGTATCTCTGCTCTTTACGGCAAGCTGGATATCGACGACATTCTACTCGAATCTCAAGCTGGTATTGCCAAGCCTTTTTTTGCTCGATGAGGAGAAAAAACCGGAAAACTTTCTAGACATTGCATCTTCAGGCATTACCAGTGCATTACTCAGAAGTAATAAAGTACTTTGTATTGCTGTCACATTTCCTGTGACAACAGCGAGCAATGAGCGTTTGTTTTCTCGCTTAGAAATAGTGAAAAACTACCTGCGGTATACAACAGGAGACGACTGTCTCATTCACCTCCTTTTGATGTTTGCAGAGAAGGATTTAGTAAAAAATTGGACCACAACCAGCTTGTTGATGATTTTGCAAAGATGAAACCTCGGCGGTTCCCCTTGTTACCTTGAGTGTTGTAATGTTTTTTTCTCTTGTTATATTTTTCCTTTTTGTAAATATATTTGATCTGTAAGAATTCTGCTGAAGGAAAACCGAGATTTTGGTTGCAACCCTCAGCATGCTAATGAAGATTCTTTCATCGACGTAATGTTTACTTAAATAAGAAAGTTTCTCGCTGAGGAATGCCAGCCTGTAGTCTGGTTGAATTTTCCACTTTCAGTTTAATCACTTAACCTCGTTGATTGTGATCTTCGATGTTAGAATTAATCTTGGAGGTTAGTGTGGCTGAGTTCCAAATTCGGTTACAGTACATTTCCAAGCAACACAAGGGTGCTGAAAATGCGTTTTTACTTAGATATTCGATCGATGTGCTGCCAAAACCCACATTTTGTTCTTACGCGACACGAAGTGAGTCGGGGGGGGGGGGGTCCAAGATGGAGTTCATGCCCACCCCAAGATTTGGTCCAAATGGCGCCTCTATTTGACTTCTTTTCTAGCTTAAAAACAAATTGACTGCTCAAAATCACCATTGATAGAATCAGTGGTGAATCTTCACCATTTTTATCGGGGACGAGAGGCATTCATATCCGTATAGTTATTGGGCTTGGACGGTATAATATTTCGTAAACTTATTAGGGGTGGGCAACTGCCCCCCTAGCCCCCAAAACGACGACCCTGGCTAGAATCAACCTGCCCCATGCAATTATAAACATTTAGCTTCTATGCCCAATGAAAATCTTTTTGAGAAGAGCACGGGCTAGAATGCACAAAAGAAACAAGCTGGCCCATATTTTTCAAACTAGGCCTAGCCATCTAAATTAGCTTACTAATCTTACTTTAAACTCCAACTTCTTCTCAGACTTAATTCCATTGCTTTCATTAAAAGCAATTTATTATTACGGTCTTTAGCAGCTTTACAGTATAGTTTTCTACAACTTAACTGACAAAATCAATTTATCAATATCATGTTAGTCTTGCCCAGCATATTGATTTGATATTATTTATCCTCAAATTATCGTAGAAGTTTAGACTTATGAACTTGTACGATATTTTGGGAAAAGAACAAATTTCATTCTCACACAGCTGCAATACTTGCACATCCGGCCAAATAATTGTGCTTGTACGTGAATTACCGTATCCGGGGTTAATATTATTTTATCCGGGGTTAATCTGGGGTTCATATAATTTTTTATTACAAGGAGCTGATTACAGTTTGAAATCATGCAATCGCTTAATACTTTAACAGTGACATATTACATCAGTGAAAGTAGTTATTTTTAAAATCCCACTTCTCATGAAAATTAAATTTCAGCCTACTAGAGTTATTTTTAATTTTCTGAAAGCAGAAGAAATATTCACGTAAATGCACCAACGAATAAAACTTTATCTCATATAAGACATGGAATAATTTCTTTTAGAGAGGGAGCTAAGAACACAAAATGTCTACGATCGATCAGTTGAAACAATATACACATCAGAATTAAGTTCACATTCTTAAGGACCTCAGATACACCAATATAATGGATTAAAGGCAATTAATTGGTTTAAAAAGCAAACCAAAAAAAAACAACTTATTTCCTGCTTTGGCAATTTATATAAGCAAGTACTTAAACAAGGTCTTGACCTTCTTCATCTGTTTAATCTCCTAGGGTATAACAGTATAACCCAGCGATCAGGCAAAAAGATATGTCCAAAACAAACAAGGCTAAACGCTGCTTTCACTTTTACAGCAAGTTTAGCGAAGAAAAAAGTTGGTATATTTGTGTTGCTCATGAAGTAAATACCAATTATGCAGTATACAAATTTACTGATATTAATAATGAACTGCAAATATCTATATTTTAGAAAAAACTCTATTTGATGTGTCTATCAACTTAACTTTTGATAATCATTTCTGATTGATTGATATTGATTCTTAAGTTATAATGTAGGAATATATTTTTTTCTTTCATGACATGCTTCATTAATTATCGAATCATTAAACTTGAATATTAATTTATTGATTCCCAAAATACCTTGGTTTCAAAAGAAGAGCAAGAGAGTCTTAAGGCTCATAAATGAGAAAAAAGGCACTGATTGTCTTTCCAAAATTTGATATGTCTTTGCAACAAAACATATTTATGCATTCGGCACATCAATGGTACAAAAAAAAATATCATTGGCATATCTACCAATTGCTTAGAATGGCGTTTGTTCTCAACTTCTTATTTAAAATTGCATAATACTCGCAAAGAGAGTAAAAAAACTTTGATTAAGATATCAGATATACTGAAAATCCTTCAGTGATTCTCTTTCAAATGAGGTGCCAAATTATTACGTTTTATTACAAAGGGTTATTAATGGGACGCAATATTGAAGGAACCACTCGGCCACTTAGGCCCTCTAGTCACATAGATTTAAAAATCTCTAAATGCCTTTGGTTAAAATATGACACTTTGAGTAAATATCAGATAAAGTGAAAATCCTTAAGCGTTTCTATTTAAAATTATGTGCCAAATTATTATATTTTATTATATGGGGTTAGTAACGGGACGTGGTATCGAAGGGACCGCGTGCCCACTTTGCCCTATAATTACATAGATCGACAATTCTCAAGTGACTACGGTAAAAAAAAATACAATATGCTTACCTCTCTGCATTCCCTCATCTTTGACCCAAATTTGAATATAGTCCGCTTTAGAACTTTGTTTATTCTTGCCCTAAGTCAGGACTTGGCCCTACTTATTGTCAAAATGGTATTTACCTTTTCTTACACCGAACCAGAACTTTTTGTTCTGTATCGAGTTAGATGTTCTTTTTTACCAACACATTACCCGAATTTTGAAGCTTGGGCTTGACATTTTACAAGGTTTGTCCGTTGCTCACACTTTGCGCCAAGCATAGACGTAGCTCTTTTAAATTGTAGAGCTCTGATCAGTTTCATTATGATTTCTGATCATTTGTAGATCATTATGATCATTGTAGAACTCTGATCAGTTATGCGTCTGAACGGGCTATAATGTTACTATGCGGGAGCACCTCATTTAGCTGTGTCTTAAACAATTTTATTTTGTAGATGGCGAAATTTCAAAAATATTTAAAAAAAATTAAGGCCAGTGACCCAGTACTAGTGTAACCCTTGAGTTAGTATTAAATAATTTCCATTGGTCAATATATCATTTCTCTTGAATTCACAACATATTCTTATTAATTAAAATTTTCGGTAAAATTCTAGTGTAGTGACTTTTGGCTATCTTGGAAAGGGGTTTGGTTAGGAAAATGACAATTTCAGCGATGGGTCTAAAGGCCAAAGTATGTCCCAGGAAGGTATTTTGAAGTACATACATCTACTCCCTCTAGAGGGTCCTGACCTTTAAAAATATGTATGTTATAAAAGTGAAACCTTGCAAAATAGATATTCTGCTTGAATGAAGTACAACAAAATTTTTCAGCTTCACAACTTTGCTCAATCCCAATTTATAAGGTCTTAAATATATGCAAATACATTTCCTAAATAAAAAAAAAAACATTGATATGGCTCATAATTCTACTCAAATAACAGGAATTGCATTTTGAGATCTAAAGGCAGAGAAAAAACAACTGGTAACTGAAAATTAAGGTAAAATGTTGTTTTGTAAAAATTCAATATATATAGCCTAGACCTGTCATGTAGGCAAATTTCATGGCCCTCTAGAGGGAGAAGGAGTGAAGGTGGGTGCTTTAAAATACCTTCCCAGGATATAGCCTACTTAAGCCTGTAGACCATTTCCTGAAAGTTTCATTTTCCTAACCTCAACTCTTTCCAAGATAGCCAAAAGTCACTAAACTAGAATTTTACCAATTTTTCTAGTATTCTTAGGAAGCTTCAAATTTCAGCAAGATCCTTTTAATAATTGGTTGGGTGTATCAAATTGTTCTCTGCATAAATCATTCAGTAACAGGCTATTCTTTCATATCACATACATGTAATTGAAAAAATAGTAATTGTACACAAAGATTGCTCTTTTGAACTAAGTTTTACAATAATAAAGGTGAATATATATAAAACCATTAAAGCTGATTTTAATTGTCTGTTTGTTCAGATGAATCAGACCCTTCTGGATGTTAAGTAATAAATATATGTGTTTAAATATTTGAATTTTGTCAATCTGAATGATTAGTTTTATCAGATGTCTTTGAGGAGATTTCAGCTAAAATGGATATAGGAGGGGGACTTGTTGCCCTCCAACATTTTTTCCAACATGCTCAGAAAGTTCAACCTTCATACCCTTAGGCTTATACCCTTTACTGTTCTTGACACATTGCAGATATGATGTCTTGTAAAACTGGATACACAAAGTATCTCTTGATTTAGTTGAAGATGTTCCTAAACATTTTCCAAATGATGTGATGGCTGATATCATCAGCCATTGTAGATATTGCAGGTATTTTCTTTTCATAACCAATAAAGGAAAAAATGTCTTTTGATTGTGTTTGGCATTCTTCTTGACATTTTCCTAAGGTTTATCCTTAATGCTTCATGCCTTTTTTTGTTTATAGGATCAAACATGCCCTTGCTCCTTGATAATTACATAAAAAAACTAGTTTTTTTAACTGAAAATAACAAGCAACATTAAAACTTAAAATGAACAGAAATTACAGTTTTTAATTGTTTTAAAAAGCAGAATTGTGACAAAGAGTCAAACTTTAGCATAAAGAGCAAGGGATTGCAAAGGGGACAACCCATTTCAAATATGGAGTAATTTCTGTTTGTTTTAAGTTTTAATGTCACTCCTTACTTTCAGTTAAAAAAAAAACTAGTTTTTTTATGTAATTCCTGAACGTTTTTGAATTAATGCATGTTTGATTTTGGCTCTCCACACATAAATTATTAAAATAAAATTTTCATATTAATTCCTTTTTTGGCTAAATGGCTTTCTTGTAGTTTTGATCAGATGATTTTGAGAAATAAGGGGTGAGGAAAGCCTAGTTGCCCTGCAATTTTTTGGTTACATAAAAAGGCAACTATAAATTTTAATTTTTAACAAATGTTTTTATTAGTAAAAAATATACATAACTTAAGAATTAGCTTACATAACAAACTTTTATATTCTTAAATTTTATTATGTATATGAGGGGGTTTGTACCCTCGTTAATACCTTGCTCTTTGCACTAAATCGTAAGTTTTGTCCCAATTCTTTAAGAATGACCCCTGAATCTGAAAGCCCGTAGAATAAATAGTTGAAATTACTGAAAATACTACAGAATAAAGAGTGAGGTATTTATCTCCTCCTAAATACCTTGCTCTTTATGCTAAAGTATTTTTAGAACCCCTCATATGCGTAATAATCTCTGTTCGTTTTTTTCAATACTACTCCTTACTTTCAAATGAAAAAACTTCTCCATGTTTATTTTTTCATTGTTTTTTTTTTAATAGTAATTTTAGAAAATCCTGTGTCCTTTTCATTGAATTTCTGTTCCCCCATGACATATTTCTCCAAAGAAAGATCCTCTCACATAGCTCCCTCCCCTCAACCCCACCCCCAAAACGAAAAAAATCCCCTGAAAACGCTGTACACTTCCCAGTAACCATTATTATATGTAAACACTGACCATAGTTTGTAACTTGCAGCCCCTCCCCCAGGGACTGTGGGGGAGTAAGTCATTCCCAAAGACATAGTTATTATGGTTTTAACTATGTGGAACAAAATGCCTATCTCAAAATTTTGATCCATTGACTTTGGAGAAAAAATGAGCATGGGAGGGGGCCTAGGTGCCCTCCAATTTTTTCGGTCACTTAAAAAGGGCACTAGAACTTTTCATTTCTGTTAGAATGAGCCCCCTTGCGACATTCTAGGACCACTTGGTCAATACAATGACCCCTGGGAAAAAAAACAAAAACAACAAATAAACACACACCCATGATTTGTCTTCTGGCAAAAAATACGAAATTCCACATTTTTGTAGATAGGAGCTTGAAACTTCTACAATAGGGTTCTCTGATATGCTGAATCTGATGGTGTGATTTTTGTTAAGATTCTATGACTTTTAGGGGTTGTTTTCCCCCTATTTTTTAAAATAAGGCAAATTTTCTTAGGCTCGTAACTTTTGATGGGTAAGACTAAACTTGATTAAACTTATATATTTAAAATCAGGATTAAAATGTTATTCTTTTGATGTAGCTATTGATATCAAAACCCCATTTTTTAGAGTTTTGGTTGCTATTGAGCCGGGTTGCTCCTTACTACAGTTTGTTACCACAAACTGTTTGAAAAAAAAAACGTCTTGTATGTTAACAATAGGCAACTTGCATAACATACAGCCCTTGCACCGGGGGTTAGGGGGCTGTGAGCCCTGGGGGCATAGTTATTTAACCTTTGATGTGTTATATATAAAATGGTCATCTCAACATAATCAATTGGATGCATCTGAGGAAAAAAAGAGTGGGGTAGAAGCCCTTTGATTACTTTTAACTCTTAAAAAAGTACACTGGAACTTTTGATTTGCAATCAAATGTTCACCCCCCCCCAAGTTTATAAAAAAATTCCATAAAAACGTTATTTGTTAACATAGAGCAACTAGTTTAACTTACAGTCCTTGCTCCAGGAGCTGCCAGTGGGGTTGTTAACCCCACAGGCATAGTGTTGACCTTTACACTATTTTTGAATTTTGATCAGAAGCATTTTTTTTGGGGGGGGGGGGTTAAATGGCAGTTAACAGGGAGAGACTGATTGTCTCTGATTACCTTTGATTATTTTCTAAAATGATCTTGAAATTTGATTTCGAGTTGATTGAGCCTCTCCAAAGTTTGCACAACCATCCCTTTTGTAAAATCCTTAAATTTTAACTATAGATAATTTGCAATAACCTATGTCCCTTGTCCCAAGGACTGAGGGGGTTTTTGTTAATCATGTTTGATTGGAAATTGAAAATTTTAGTGCCCTTTTTAAAAGTAAAAAGTGATTAGGGGACAACCAGCCCCCACCCCCAGGAAAAACACCTTCTGTGGAAAATACTTCTGGGAAATACCACCTCACAGAAAATACCTCCCTCCTGGAAAATACCTCATCATGACAAGTCTGCCCCCAATAATGTGGTTGGTTAGTATCCAATCACTTTCAACTTATAGAAAAAGATTGGAACTGCATGGGTATTATAATTAATTTCTACCACAATCAGGCATGGATCCAGGATTTTCTTTAGAGGGGGAGGGGGCATAATATGTTGCTTTGATAAACTTGCAAACAAAGAAAAACCCGTAATTTCAAGGGAACCTTGGCAATTATGTGTTGTAGGTAGGTAGTGCAAATGGTTGTAAATTTAATTTAAAATCTGGTGATGCTTAAAGTTCTAATAAATCTGTTGAAATTAAAATGGTATAAAAATATTAATTCAAATAATAGCAAGTTATAAAAACCACCCCATCATAAAAAAATAAAAATCAGTGCACCATCTGTAAAGAAAATGTAATATTTTTTGCTTTTGCTCTTCTGAACACTATAGCAAGTGAGTTAAGCTTTTCATTGTCAAAAAGAGAGAAAAATTGGTCTTGAACCATCTTTTGGGATCATATACTCTTTGTGACAACTTCTATAGGTCAAATCATTTATCATGTCACCTAACTTTGTGGCATTGCTTAGTAACTATGATAGTAGCAAAGAGTAGGAAACAAGGATAAAGATACAATTTGTATATTCATAAAAAATATATTAAGTATAGGCAATAAAGCATTAACTAATTACTGTTTCTTATTAAAAATAGTTTTTTATTAAACAGTATCAACTTTGACCAAATCTCGAAAATTTACTCATCAAAATTTTACTTTTCATAACAAATATTACCATATCTTTCCACTTTTTAAAGTTCAATATATTTTGCTTAAATTACAGAATTCACAATTTTATTAAAAAGGTCTATTTCTCTGTTTCACTCCTGCCATATCTATTTATTACTCATTCAATGTCTACCTCAATATTTTGATGAATGTTAATAATGGCTAGTCCTGTCAGTTTAGAGCTCTTTGTTAGTATTTCCTCTTCTATTGATCCTAAAATAGTCAAATAAAGACCAAAATTGTCAGAAATATATGAACTCTAACAAAGATGGATGTAGGTATGGGCTCCAAACTAAGCATATGAGTCGAGATGCTCCTTAAAAAACAAATAATTATGTTTTGTTAGCTTTGTATTTAATAGGTATAGATTGGTGATTTAAATTCTCAGCGTTTCAAGCTGTGGAGATTTCTAATACTTTTTATTTTTTTTATTTTTTAATCTTGAGATTTTCAGAGTTCAGTTCAAATGTTTAAATCTTGATATGTCTTTCAAGCAAAAAATAAAAAGTTGACTCATATTTAGATCCTCAGCAGTATATATAGCAGTTTAGACAATTTTTTGGACACGAATATGAACCCCTATACAAAAACAAAACTATGTTTTGTGACTGGCTGGTATTGAGAAGGTGAAAAATTCTGAAGTAATATTTTAGTTGCATTCTGTTTCCATGGTTAACTCAAGTTGTGTGAATCTTCATTTTATTAATAAACATTTGATTACAAAATGTTGATTTTCACATTCCAGTTGGCTTTTGTGGTAATACGGACAGATTCCCTTGATAAACCTGAAGCTAATTAAATACTTTTTGGTGGCATGTGTCATTAGTAAAATCCAACAAAGACCACATAAAGTAACTAAAACCTTGTCTGAAACTTGACGAAAAAACAATGTCTTAATGTTAAAAACTGATTAAAAACTCAACTATTAAAAACCAATTACAAAAAAAACCTTTGTCCCAAACCAGAGTAAGTGGTCCAAACGGTAAATCCATCATTATGTTAGGGGGGGGGGCTGCACCCCCTGGATCCGCCACTGACCTCAATCCTCCTCTCATCTCTCCCCTAGAGCTAATTCTGTATTTATGCAAAGGCTTAATGAGAGTTGAGACGTTATGCCATTACAATGCTATTTTTGAGGTATCTCCCTCTCTCCCTAGCTACGAAACAATCAGGGAACCCCATTGCAGAAGTTTAAGTACCTTTTCAAGTTTTGTAATTTGTCCATTGCTTACATAGTGTTTGTTATTGGGAAACATACAGACCTTTTTCACATGGGAATTTTCTGAAGGGGGGGGGGGAGAGTTTCTGGAGAATTTTCCATGAGAAGAACACTTTTTCATGGAGGGGGGGGGGTAAGGCTTACACATAAATTCCTCTTTCCCACTTTCCTTAATGCTTCTCAGCTAAACTAAAAAATAACAGAACCCAGATAAAACATTCCAATTTGGAAAACCATATTTTTCATGAGGGAATATTTTGTTTTACTACCCATTATAAGTATGGGGACTAAGTTGCACAGTGGTCCAGTTGCATGGGGGTTCAGTTATGCAGGGGTTGAGTTGCACGAGGGCTCAGTTAAATTGGGTTCGGTTGCACAGGAGTTCAGTTGCATGGTGATTTGGCTGCATGGTTGTTCAGATGCTTGGGGTTCAGTTACACAGTGGTTCAGTTGCAATAGAACCAATCTGAGCTATGGGCTACCATAGGAGTATAATAATATAAATAAAATGAATTTACAGTCAGATATGAGAAAAACTGGGGGAGGGGTAGCTGCCCCCTCCTCAGATAAAGAAAAATAGTTTTCTGTCAATAAGTAGAATACCAAGACATTGACATTTATCTATCAAGTATCCAATTATTTGTTATTTTAGTCTGTAGGTCCAATTTGAAACTAAATTATTTGTCAAGTATAGTTAAAATATATTTGTGGGCTAATTTGCTTAAAACACTGGACATGAAAGTTGTTACTATTTTAGTGTATAGCAATAAAGGCTATTTAAATCTCCTTTCCATTCCTCATCTTTTGCTTCCCATATGATTTTGATAAGATTTTAACTAAAATAGAACCTTAAAAGTTATTCTAGAATTTTACCCTATCCGAATTACTCTTGATAAAAATGTGGTAGAGTAAAATAAAAAAAAGCAGTTTCAGGGTCTTATGATTTTCAAAGTTTCATAAATTTGTTTTATTATTTTCATCCTTTTTTGGTTCAAGAAAACTGCTATCGCAACCTACATATTAAGTTCCTCTTTAAACTGTCCAGAAAATTGACATTATTTTCAGTTCTGTTTTGTAGCCACAAGTAGATAGTAAATTATTTGCCAAGTAGTATCACACTAAATAGGAATTCAGTTTGTTAAAATTGTTAGAAATTATGCAATTCTGATTGATATTAGATGTTATAGTACTGATGCAGTGTATCAATTCGCAAAGTTTTTGGGAGAAGGGGGGAAAATGTATGTTTCAGTATCTAGGTAGGGGGTAAATTTTTTTTTTCAATGTTTTCTGTGAAAACGCAAAAAAAAAGAATTTTAAAAATAGAATACCCCAAAAGAGGTATTTCCCAAAATCTAGGGAGGAGGAGAAAAAAAAATTGTCTTGCTTGTTACATGAGTTTGAAAGTAGTGGTTTAAAACTGATTTTATATTCAATAGTAATTATAGTTAATAATTATACTTACTTAAAACACGACTGCCTGTCCTTGGATTATAATTCTGTATGGCTGTGCTGTTTGACCTATGTAATTGGATGGAATAGTAGGGTTAAGGTTTCATTCAAGTACTGACCTATATTAATTACTAAAGTAGGAAAACAGTCTTCCTTTCTCCTTCTGTCTTTCTTTTTTGTTTATATGGTTAATTTTTTTATGGTGTATGTTTATTTCTGTGTTTGTGCTGTTGTATTGGTGATTTCTTTTCAAACAGTTCATGGTAACAAACTGTAGTAAGGAACGACCCTGCTCAATAGTAACCAAAACTCTAAAAAACGGTATTTTAACACCAATAGTTACACCAAAAGAATCGCATTTTAATGCTGATTTTAAATATATGAGTTTCAGCAAGTTTAGTCTTACCCATCAAAAGTTACGAGCCTGAGAAAATTTGCGTTATTTTAGAAAATAGGGGGAAATACCCCCTAAAAGTCATAGAATCTTAACGAAAATCACACCATCAGATTCAACATATCAGAGAACCCTACTGTAGAAGTTTCAAGCTCCTATCTACAAAAATGTGGAATTTTGCATTTTTTGCCAGAAGACAGATCACAGATGCGTGTTTATTTGTTTTTTTTTTAGGGGTGATCGTATTGACCCAGTGGTCCTAGAATGTCGCGAGAGGGCTCATTCTAACGGAAATTAAAAGTTCTAATGCTCTTTTTAAGTGACCCAAAAAATTGGAGGGCACCTAGGCCCCCTCCCACGCACATTTTTCACCAAAGTCACTGGATAAAAATTTCGAGATAGCCATTCTGTTCAGCTTAGTAGAAAACTTATAACTATGTCTTTGGGGACGACTTCATCCCCCACAGTCCCCAGGGGAGGGGCGGTAAGTTACAAACATTGACCATTGTTTATATACAGTAATGGTTATTATGAAGTGTACAGATGTTTTCAGGTGGACCTTTTTGCGTTGGGGGAGGGGGTTACATGGGAGGATCTTTCCATGGAGGAATTTATCATGAGGGAAGAGAATTTCCATGAAGGGGGCGCAGGATTTTCTAGCATTATTTACAAAAAAACAATGAGAAAATAAATAATTTTTTTTTCAACTGGAAGTAACGAGCAGCATAACAATTTGAAACAAACTGAAAATATTACGTATATAAGGGGGTTCGTCTCCTCCACGATACTTTGTTCTTTGCGCTAAAGTATTTTTAGTAATTTCAACAATTTATTATATGGCCTTTGTGATTCAGGGGTCATTCTTAAAGAATTGAGACAAAACTGAAGCTCTAATGTAAAGAGCGAGGTATTGATGAGGTGGCGAACCTCCTCATATACGTAATAAAAATACACAAATATAGAAGTTCATTACGTAAGTTAATTCGTAAGTTACATTATTTATTACTAACAAAAACGATTGTAAAAAAATTAAGTAGTTGCCAAAATTTTTAAGTAACCAACAGTTGGAGGGAAAACAGACCTCCTCCCCCACCCCTTTGGTTTTATCAAAATCTTCAGATCACTATGTGAAAGCTATTTAGAAAAAAAAGTTAAAGTGCAAATTTCGTTTTAATTATTCATGTGTGGTGAGTCAAAATCAAAACATGGATTAATTCAAAAACGTCCAGAAATTAAATAAAAAAAAAGTTTTTTTAACTGCAAGTAAGAAGCAGCATTAAAACTTAAAACGAACAGAAATTGTTCTTTATATGAAAGGGACTGTCCCCTCCTCAACGCCTCACTCTTTACGCTAAAGTTTTTTATTGTCAAACAGTTCGTGGTAACGAACTGTAGTAAGGAGCGACCCGGCTCAATAGTAACAGAAACTCTAAAAAATTGAATTTTGATACCAATAGTTACATCAAAAGAATCGCTTTTTATCGCTGATTTTAAATATATAAGTTTCATCAAGATCAGTTATACCCAAAGTTTCAAGCTCCTATCTAAAATAATGTGGAATTTCGCATTTTTTGCCAGAAGACAGATCACGGATGCGTGTTTATTTGTTTTTTTCCCCAGGGGTGATCGTATCGACTGAGTAGTCCTAGAATGTCGCGGGAGGGCTCATTCTAACGGAAATTAAAAGTTCTAGTGCCCTTTTTAAGTGACCAAAAAAATTGGAGGGCACCTAGGCCGCCTTCCACGCTCATTTTCCCCAAAAGTCAACGGATCAAAATCCTGAGATAGCCATTTTATTCACCATAGTAAAAAAACCTAATAACTATGTCTTTGGGGACGACTTACTCCCCCGCAGTCCCCGTGGGAGGGGCTGCAAGTTGCAAACTTTGACCTGTGTTTACATATAGTAATGGTTATGAAGAAGTGTACAGACGTTTTCAGGGGGATTTTTTTGGTTTAGGGGGGGGGGGTTACGTGGGAGGATATTTCCATGGAGAAACTTCTCATGGGGGAAGAGAATTTCAATGAAGGGGCGCAGGATTTTCTAGCATTATTTGAAAAAACAATGAAAAAATAAATATGAAAAGTTTTTGTACTGAAAGTAAGGAGCAGCATTAAAATTTAAAACGAACAAAAATTATTACGCATATGAGGGGTTTACTCCCTCGTTATACCTCACTCTTTACGCTAAAGTATTTTTAGTAATTTCAACTATTTATTCTACGGCCTTTGTGATTCAGAGGTCATTCTTAAGGAACTGGGACAAAATCTAATCTTTAGTGTTAAAGAGCGACGAAGGTTGAACCCCCTCATACACGCAATAAAAACATACGAATATAGAAGTTCGTTACGTAAGTTAATTCGTAAGTTACGTGTATTTTTTACCAATGACAACGTTTGTAAAAAATTAAAAGTTCTAGTTTCTTTTTTAAATAGTCAAAAACTTGGAGGGCAACTAGGCCTCCTCCCACGCTCCTTTTTTCTCAAAATCTTCCGATTAATTGCAATTAATTAATATGCAAATTTCGTTTTAATTATTTATGTGAGGAGAGCCAAGATCGAGACATGCATTAATTCAAAAACGTCCAGAAATTAAATAAAAAAAAAAACAAGTTTTTTTAAATGAAAGTAAGGATCAACATTAAAACTTAAAACGAACAGAAAGTACTCTGTATATGAAAGGGGTTTTCCTCCTTAACGCCCCGCTCTTTACGCTAAAGTTTGACTCTTTCTCTTAACTATATTTTTAAAACAGTAAGAAACTTTAAAGTAAAGAGCAGGGCGTTGAGGAGGAAAACCCCTTTCATATACGGAGTAATTTCTGTTCGTTTTAAGTTTCAATGCTGCTCCTTACTTTCAGTACAAAAAACTTCATATTTACTTTTTCACTGTTTTTTCAAATAATGCTAGAAAATCCTGCGTCCCTTCATTGAAATTCTCTTCCCCCATGAGAAGTTTCTCCATGGAAATATCCTCCTACATAACCTTACCCCCAACTCTCCCCCTAAACCAAAAAAATCCCCCTGAAAACGTATATACACTTCCTAGTAACCATTACTATATGTAAACACAGGTCAAAGTTTGCAACTTGCAGCCCCTCCCACGGGGATTTCGGGGGAGTAAGTCGTCCCCAAAAACATACTTATTAGGGTTTTTGACTACGGTGAATAAAATGGCTATCTCAGAATTTTGATCTGCTTACTTTTGGGAAAAAATGAGCTTGGGAGGGGGCCTAGATGCCCTCCAATTTTGTGTCACTTAAAAAGGGCACTAGAACTTTTAATTTCCGTTAGAATGAGTCCTCTCGCGACATTCTAGGACTACTCAATCGATACGATCACCCCTGGGAAAACAAAACAAACAAATAAACAAGCATCCGTGATCTGTCTTCTGGCAAAAAATGCGAAATTCCACATTTTTGTAGATAGGAGCTTGAAACTTCTACAATAAGGTTCTCTGATACGCTGAATCTAATTGTGTGATTTTCGTTAAGATCGTATGACTATTGGGGGTGTTTCCCCGTATTTTCTAAAATAAGGCAAATTTTCTCAGGCTCGTAACTATTGATGGGTATAACTGATCTTGATGAAACTTATATATTTAAAATCATCATTAAAATATGATTCTTTTTATGTACCTATTGGTATCAAAATTCCATTTTATAGAGTTTCGGTTACTATTGAGCCGGGTCGCTCCTTACTACAGTTGGAACTGAATGGTTTTTTTCCCAGATTTTTTTTGCAGATTATCCCCTTGATAAACTCTTTTTGTACCAACAATTCTCATACAGTTTTCATTTGTGACTTCCTGGGTACTTTTTATGGGTAAGACTAAACTTGATGAGACTTATATATTTAAAATCAGCATTAAAATGCAATTTTTCTGATGTAACTATTGATATCAAAACTCCGTTTTTTAGAGTTTCGGTCACTATTGAGTCGGGTTGCTCCTTACTGCAGTTTGTTACCATGAACTGTTTGATATAAAGCTTAAATGTTCATCTAGAAAAATTTTGCACTGTCTTAGATTAGTTCCTCATTGTTTACCTGATTTTGTTTGTATTCAAGCTTTTTTTTAATGCCTTTTCTTGTGAAATTTTTAGTAAATTACACTTCATACAGTTTTGCAGACTGTGTAGTTGTTGCATTATTTGTTTTGCACCAAGCATCTACAGAATCGTCATTTTTGTTCTGTAATTTCAAATAGAAACTAAATTATTTGTTAAATATGGTTCAATAAAATAGTGCCTTGTTTTATCAAAAGTATTGGAGATAAAAAAAAATCTTCCATTTTAATAGATACCAGAGGCTATTGGATTAAGGGTTATTTCTATCTCTCCAATTCATTTTCTTTCCTTCTTATATGACTTTGATTAAAGGTTAAAGAAAGTTAAGTCCTAAGATTTGCTCTATAATTTTAGGGAATTTTTTTTGCCAACCTGGCATTCTTCATCAGAATAAAGTTTTAATCTTCAGCTCTCCTAAAATATTCAAGTCAGAGAGGCAAAAATAACAAACGTATCGTCTCATGGGAAGTTTGAAATTCTTTGAGGTATTGGAGCCAAACATTGTAGGAAAAAATAAAGATTTATTTAAAGTATAGGGGAGGTATGGGTACCCTGGGACATGTTCAAGTTTATGATGGATATATGGAGAATGCTTTGGTCCAATTACTTGATTTTGCTACTTATTTACATGGAACTAAATGGTTTTTCTCCCAGATTTTTTTGGCAGATTATCCCCTTGATAAACTTTTTTGGTACCAACAATTCTCCTAACCCCCTCCCATTGTCCTAGAGTACCCAAACCCCAGGTACTCTGGGACACAGAATTCTTCTTACCAAATATTATTTATTAAAAACCTACCATGTACTTAAATTACAATAAACATATAAGACCGAAGCTTGTAACATTATTTACTCAACAGCATACTGTGAAAGGTCAACATCAAAGGTTAGGGCTTTCGCTGTATATTCTGTGCCACCAATCAGATTAGGTTTTGTCAGGCGTAAGGCAATTTCGCTTTCCATCACAAAGGCCTCATCCTTTGTCTCTTGAAATACGAACTTCCAAGTTAGGAGCTTTAGTTTCAGGAAGTTCCCATTAAATCCTTCCATTTCAATCTCCTAGACTTCACCAGCATAATACTTTGAACTTTTTTTTGTAGCATATAGAACTAGTACAAAATCACCAGGCTTTATCTCCTTGGTATGTTTTTTTTACAGCCTCTTCCAGGTCACTCAGGTAAGTCAATCAATCATCAGTGACCAGGTCAATCAATCATTAGTATCAGCACAGAGATCAACAGAAGCAGCATCACTACTACTGTCATTAAAATATAAAGTCACCTTTACTAGCTCCCTGTTTCTGTTTGCATTCCTTTTGAGGTCTTTTGCTTTTTATTTTCCTTGGCTTCTTCTTTCTTTTGAGATCTATTTGACTTTCTGGTTCAAAATTGCCGTATTTAACAGGGGTTGCGGTCAAAATCTTTGATTGGCCAGGTTTTCTTCCTCTCCTTTTCTTCTGAATGGAACTTGATGTTCAGGAAAAGGCAGTATCTGACTTGAGAGAACACGAACAGAATTATCAGCCTACTAAGCCACAGGCACTGGCAGCCTGCCTTATGAGCTGCTCTCTTCACCTGCACAACTCTGCTGTTCAGTCTTGCCCTCCACCATAGACTTTGGACCACTGGGATTGCTAAAGGCACTGCTTGAATTATAATCTGACGTATATCACCTAACCCTATCTCTCATCTTGACCTTTGGATGGTGTTGCCTGATGTAGATATGAAGTTCCCTAGGACACAATGAACGAAAAGTATGCCAGGGTACCCAGGAATACATATCTCAGAGTACTCAAGCAGGAAACTTTTTACAAAGGTTCAATTTTATATCACTAGATGGCAACGTAAATCAATCACTGAACAGTGTTCAGCAGTCAAAAGAACACAGCTTCTGACAAGAACACACTGAGTAGCATACAATAAACTGTTCAGAAGTTATGTTATGAAAACCGTATCCTCATTCTTACTCAAACAACAAAGAAAAATTTCTTACCTGAAATCTCTGAAAACAATATTTTCTGATGTCTTCAGGAAAATACATGGTATACTACCTGATAGGTGGAACAATGGATGTAATTAAGGCAGACTTTTGGAATAAAATTTTCTTGACAAAGGTGTCCCATCTCCCCTATGCATCTTCAATTGTTTGATCCCCTTTGGGTTTCTACAAGCTTCACAAGGATTTAACAAAATACTATCTTATCCTTCAACTGCAAATGCATGCAAATATTATCAGACTATCAAACTGTTTGTGGTAACAAACTGTAAGTAAGGAGCAACCCAGCTTAATAGTAAATGAAACTCTAAAAGTTTAAATTATGATACCAATATATATATTTTTTAAAAATCGGCTTATTATGGTGATCCCAAATATACAAAATTCATTAAGTTTAGTTTTACATATCGAAGGCTATGAGCATGAGAAAGTTTGCCTGATTTTCGAAAAAAGAAGGCAGCACCCCCTAAAATTCACAGAACGTTAACGAAAATCACACTATCAGATTTGGCATATCAAAGAACCCTTCTGTAGAGGTTTCAAGCTCCTATTTGCAAAAATGTGGAATTTTGTACTTCTTGCCAGAAGAAAGATCATAGATGCGTGTTAATCTTTTTCCCCAGACATTATCGTATCGACCCAGTGGTCCTAGAATATCAGGAGAGGGCCCGTTCGAATGGAAATGAAAAGTTTTAGTGCCGTTTTGAAGTGACCAAAAGGATTGGAGGGCAAATAGACAGACACCCTCCAGCGCCTCTTTTTCTCAAATTCGTCTGATCAAAATTTTGAGATAGCCATTTTGTTCAGCATAGTTGAAAGGCTGAATAACTATGCCTTTGTAGATAACACAACCCCTGACAGCCCCTCGGGGAAGGTTTTTAAGCTATACAATTGCCCGTCGTTTACGTACAGTATTGGTTATGGGAAGTATGCATACATTTTTTGGATGGGATGAATTTTCTGCTGTGGGAATTTTGCATGGGGAGAACTTTCCGTGTGAGGGAAGTTTCAAGGGGATGAATTTTCCAGGGGAAATTTTACACTAGAGAAATTTGCCAGAATTCCTATACGAAATTCTTCTTATGTCTTGCTTTTTTCAACTCAATTTTACATGCAGAGATGTTAAGGGTAATTGCTCATGGTAAATTTTCACCTGGATTGACTTGTCTAGTGAAAATATCCATGGGAAGGAGGAATTTTACCGTGGAGGTGGAGCCAGATTTCCTGGTATTATTTAAAACGATCAGAAAAAAAGGAGTTTTTCAACTGAAAGAATAGAGCAGCTTTAAAACTTAAAACAAACAGAAATTACTACTTGTATAAGGGGGTTGCCCCCTCCTCAACACCGCACTCTTTACTCGGAAGTTCGAATTTTGTCCCAATTCTCCAAGAACGACTCCTGAAACACGAGCTTCGTGTAATTAGAACAATAAGAATCTTTTTTGAAAGTACTAATAAACTTTAGCGGGGAAAAAAATGAGGTGTTGAGGAGGGGAAACCCCCCTCATATGAGTTATAATATCTGTTCATTTTAAGTTTTAATGCTGTTTCTTAGTTTCAGTAAAAAAAAACTTTTTTTTATTTAATATAAGGAAGAATCAACTAATGTTTCACTAAAATAACTAAATATTTTAGCTTTTGAGAGAAAACCAATTTGTTCTTGCAGTACTAAATTATTATTCTCTCTCAGTATGATTGTATTTTTTCTGACAATGAAATGTAAAGCCAAAGTGTACTTAATGCCAATTTTTTTTCAACTTTGGGCCATACCGGTATTTGGTTTTAGTCATTTACCTATAAAATCAGTCTTTGTTTCATGTTGGTTCAACCATGTTCTTAAAAACTCTAGTTTTCAAGGGTTTGCCTCAGGATTAAGAAGTTTTTTATCTGCATTTATAAGCACTAGTCAGAAGGCAATATGCTTTTCTTCAAAAAAACAGTTGTCAAAATCTAATTGAATAGCGAGGGGAATGATAGTTCATATCAAATTTACCTATAGACTTGAATATAAAACATTTCTCTACAGTTTAGCAGACAAAGTCATTTGGCTGAATAGAAACTTTAATTGAATAAGAAATGCCAGCGGATTCCTTTTTTGACTGGTGGCAGCCAGCTATGGGTACCAGCCAGTGGTTGCCTGCTTCTTACTCTAAAAACCGAAAAACGTGTGAGCTTATCTTGCTTGAGCAGCAGAATCTTCAATATGAAAATTAATACGATTATTGCAGCAAATTAAATGTGATTTGTGCTATCAGATGTCTTTGTGAAGATACCTGCTAAAAAGGACATGGGAGGGGGACTGGTTGCCCACCGGCCTTTTTTCAACATTCCTTCAACATGCCCTGCAAGTTTAAACTTTACACCTTCATTTGTTCTTGACACAGTGCAGATACGTATTCTTGTAAAACTGGATGCACATTGTACTTTCTGATTTAGTTGAACATATTCATAAACATTTTCCAAACGATGTTACGGCTGATGTCATCAGCCTTTTTAGATGTTGCTGGTATTTTCTTTTCAGAACCAATAAAGGACAAAAAGGGTTTTTTTTTATTGTGTTTGGCATTCTTAATGCTCCATCTTTTTTTATTTTTAGGATCAATGATTTTTTAGAAGACAAAGTTATCTGAAAGTTCAGTTGAGTAAGAAATGCCAGCGGATTCTTTTTTTAACTGGTTCTAGCTAGCCATGGGTACCAGCCAGTATTTGCCTTCTTCTTACTCTAAAAACACACATAAACCGAAAAACGTGTATCATATTCATATTGAAGAATTCTTCAATATGAAAACAAATACGATTCTTGCAGCAAATGAAATGCCCTAGTTTGTATTATATAAGGAATTTTCGATGCATATTTTGCAAACTGTTTGAAGTTAAAGCAATTGACCCAGTGAACCAGTTTGATCACCCTTTGTTGAGGTAGAGACTAATTGAGGCAATTAGGCAGTTATGCAGTAGCCAAAGGAATTAGAACATTTTCCATGGACTTTAGTTTGGTTAACAAAGATCAACATTCACTCAATTCCTATTATGAAATTGGCGTAGTTCTACTGGTAATAATAGAAAGAATTCATAATAAACAAGAAAAACTACTACAATTCTTTTGCAGTGTTAAGCTACAAAAAATATATATTTACAGAAATACTTTCCAAACAAAAAACCTTAAATGATAATTTCAGTCAATACCGCGTAAAGATTAAGTCAGGAAGAGCTCTAATGTTCTTTGAGATATAAAAGGAATTAAGTGGGCACAGTCCCTTAAAGGATCACCCTACCTTGTTATTATAAACTTTTTAGTTTGTATGATCAAACTATTTAGAATTGATTAGACAGTCTTGCTACAACTTGTAGAGCTTGGATAAGAGATCCAAATAAACAAAAGAAAACTAAAAGCTAACACCTACTTTCCTGGAAATCTTATGAAAACCATTCAACTTCTCTTGTTTTGTACTGGAGATTGAGATATTCTGTTTATTATCAGAAGATGTGAATTTTCTTTTTCCAATTAAGTGAACCAATTTTTTTTTTGAAGTTCAGGAAAAGGTGTTACCTAAAGATGTTCTACCATATCTGCTAGGCAAGCGCTAAAAATCTGTACAAAGAAAATATCATTTGAGCAATTTGGTAGCTTTTTGAGTTCCCTCTTGCTGCTGTTCACTTTTAGGCATGCCAACAAAAGGGACATAAAATTGCACTGTCTATTCAATGAAATTTTATAATCAGACTGCAAATTCTCAATAACTCTTAATGATAGCTAGTCTTCTGGGAAAATTTGCTAATTGGCCCTTTGTATGTGTGACCGTCAGCCAATGCTGAGGCATGCAATGATTTTAAGGTACTGTATCCTAGTAAAAGTTAATAATCATTAATGTCTATATTCAACTTATTCTTACTTTACATTGTATACACACTATAATGTATTAATACATTTATTAATGCCCATAAACTAATAAATGTCTCCAAACCCAAATTTAATAGCCAATTATGTAAAATTTCACTGCTCTATTAAGCCACAAAAACGCATAATAATTTAAAATACTCCTATGCTAACCATAATTTTAATTATAATAACCCAATCAATGCTGTCTGGGAACTTCTCTTGAGAGCTTTTCAATTTAAAAAAAAGTGTAAACAGAATAGAACTCCTTTAGAACAGTGACAGTATTTTTGAACCGAGATCATTTTGGGGGATTCAATTAAGGGTGGTGCCCTAATATGTTTTTTTTTAATAAGACCTTATAATCATCCTAAATTGTTCAGTAAAGTGGCCTGTACATAGGATGTCCTTCATAAAGTGTTACAAATGCCTTTAAAAAACAATAATAATTAGATAAGAAAAAATTTAGGGAGCACTAAGCACACATTTTCAAAACGTTTCCATCTTCACAGGACGTCTTGAGACCACTCCTTTTGACAGGACATGAACCAGGGCTCAATATGAAGATATGTCTTTTGCTTTTCTGGAGAGTGGTATGATGTACTTTTGGTAAAATCTGTATTGTAAAAAAATTCTTGAAAAAAATTGTTATTTTCCATCAAAACACATGCTTGATTTGCTCTCAAAATAAACTTAACATTAAAAAAACACTAATAGAAAATCTCTGGTTTGACATATCAGACTCTTCAAAATGTGTGCAGCCTTTTTTATTATTTAATAAATTACATTCTTCTTATTTTTTACAGAGATGGCAGAACAAAGATTTAAACTTCAAATCCCATCACCTCGTGAAGCAATTGGAAAGGCAAGAAAGAACCTCAAATCTTGGGCTGTTTTTTTTGCTCCATCCAACTTCAAAACAGCTATCAACATCCAACAACTATCATCCAGACTAATCACCAACATAGAACACTTCCAAAGCAATTACTTGTGTGTTTTCCTGGCTCTTACAATTTTTTGTATTTTAACTTCACCACTCCTACTTATTGCTATAGCAGCTTGCCTTGGTGGATGTTATATCATGTCAAAAAGGAGCTCTGAAAATCCTTTGAAGATTGGAAGCCATGTATTAACGCTCCCTCAACAGTATGCAGTAGTGGGTGTGCTGTCCTTCCCCTTGTTCTATATTGCTGGAGCAGGTGCTGCAGTTTTCTGGATCCTTGGTGCTTCTGTGTTTTTGATTGTTTTACATGCAGCGTTCTTTGATTCTGATGCTTTGAAAAATCCTGATGAATCATTTGCAACACCTATTGAAACTGTGTAGTTAATTATTTGTTAAGATCTACTCTATATTGAGGGTGTACTAGGGATCTTCTTACTATAATGAATAGCTTCAAACTCGGTTTTGTCAACTCAGATGAGTTTAATAGTACACCTAATAAAGAGTAAATAAAGAGAAAAAAATTAGCTGAGTGAAGAGGAATTTATGTTAAATGCTTATGCTCATTAGATTTCCGCTCTAGGTTGAGGGTATATTTGTAATTATCTTGTTTTAATTGATAGCTGCATACTAATTAACAATTTTATTTAGTTCACACGGGTATCATAGTCTAATATGATAACATCTCACAAGGGGTTAAAAATAAAAGTATAACTTTGATGAGATAAATATACAAGTAAAGTTTTAAAAAAAGCATAATTTTACGCTTTCACTGAAATTAATAGATGGTTGATTGACCTGTGGTCTATGTCTCTACTTGGCAACACGGGGCCAAGGGTTCTAACCCAGCTGCCATGGGGAAGGGACCTGTTGGTTAAATATATTCTAACAACATTTGTTAATACCCTATTCACCATAAATGGCCCAGGGCGAACTATAATACACTAGATGATTAACTGCATTTATCCTAATTTTGAAGCTTGGTCACAGACTTTTGTAATAGTACTAATTTGAATTAAAGATAACAGTATCGCAATTGCTGAAAAAAAATTATGAAAACATTCAATTGTATACTATCCTAAATATTATACAGCCCTTTTTCAAAGTTTATATTTACCCCCCCCCCCCCCCACCCCCTTTTTTTTCTTTCAGGTCCACAACTATTAATGCTGCAATCAATGATGTTCAAAGAAAAGTAGTTCCTTCTTCCTTACTTATGCCTTAGTGTTACTTATGGCAGCTAATGAGCAACACTGGTCTGGACCTAGCCCTATTTTGCTCTGAACCAAAGTAGACAACAATTATTCCTTTAATAAAGGGCCCCTGCATACAATTTGATAGGGGAGAGGAATTTTTGAAAAGTGTTTTAAAGAGCATACCACAATTACCCCAAATATTGCACATTTTCAATTTTCAGAAGGGTGGGAAAGAGAGCAGACCTTTTACGTGGGCACCTTGACACTAACAAAGCTAGATTTTTAGAAATAGTTACATATAATCTTGAAATGCATAAAGAAGAACATTTTGAACAATCATTTGTGACGGCAATTATTATTCAAACATATCCTATATTATTCGTTTCTGGTTAAGCTATTACTAATATTTTTTATCTGTTTTATTCCCATAATCCAAAATTAATTTATTAAAATTATACAAAAAATCCTGTCTTAACGGAATTAGGAAGAGATCTTCATTCTTGAGTTGACGGCTACATAGAGTACTGCCAAAGATAAAACTGTTGCAGCTAATTCAGCATTGATCCATGGACCAGTGTAGGATCCCTAAAAAAGAATTAGCTCAAATAAGGGATGTAAGTACTTTCAGAACTGAATGGTATTTTCTCAACATATCCACCATAGCTGCTCAGAGAACTGACCATTAGGGCGCAGGGCTGTCAAAATTGAATTTGGGGGAGGGGACCTCTTTTTGTAATATAAACAGAAAAAATCTAAAAAAAATTACTTAATAATAAAGCTTAGGCATAAAAAAAATATACCAGGTATAAGCCAGAGGTGCTAAAAAAACTTTTGTAAAAATCATTGCTATTATCCATGAAGTAAATACCCCTTGCATATATGCCTACTAAATCAAAACACACTAAAGGACTCTTGGGAGTACAGGAGTTTCAGGCATGGAGTATATCAATAATAATAGGCCATTTGTAATCTTCAAAGTCTGGAGCTAACTTCATAATTCTAAGCTCATAGAACTGACCAAAAGGGCGCAGGGCTATCAAAATTGAATTGGGGGGGGGATTCTTTTAGTAATATAAACAGAAAAAAACCTAAAAAAAATACTTAATAATAAAGCTTAGGCATAAAAAAAACATTGTACTGGGTATAAGCCAGAGGTGCTAATAAATTTTTGCAAAAAACATTGCCACTATCCATGAAGTAAATACCCTCTGCAAATATGTCCACTAAATCAAAACCCTTTAAAGGACTCTTGGGAGTATAGGAGTTTCAGGTATGGAGTATGGCAATAATAATAGGCCATTTGTAACCTTCAAAGTCTGGAGCTAACTTCATAGTTCTAAGGAAGTCCAAGATGATAGTTTCCAACTTGTCAACACTCCCAATTTCTCAAATGGGAAGATTTTGTAAAACATCGGTTGAAATATATAAAACGGACTATCTATTTTATACAATGGCAACAGCAAGAGTGAGAGCAATCAATTTGCAGAAGAAAAATTTCAGACCTGAGTCAAAAGAAAAGATTGAAAGCAATTCGTGTCATCTTTTGCAATGTTGAGAAAACTTTGAACGAATGGGTTATAATCCATAAGACAACTGAAAAATAATCTAATTTCATTTTTTTTAATTCTACATTTGTTAATTTTGATTGAAAGTATCTTGTGCAATGTTGAGGAAACTTTGAACGAATGGGTAATAATCCATAAGGCAACTGAAAAATAATGTAGTTTTAATTTTATTAATTCTATATTTATTAATTTTGATGTACCTATCAGAGCCAATCAACACTTTCAATGATATTACCGTAATAAATACCGTGATGATTACCATAATTTCGACTTTTACTTTGTGTGGATGTTTGAAGATACAATCAAACAAACTAAAATTGCAAAATATTCTATTTTTAATTCAAAAGACCTCCAAATGCAGTTTTAGGTAATAGCAGGTGCTAAATTTGAAGAAAAAGGAAACCTTTGTAAAATAAACAATCACCATTATATGTTATTCATACAGTAATTCTAAGCAGCATACAGTATTTACAGTTGAAAATAACTTAAACTACGCAATCCCTAAATATCATCTGAGGAACTTACTGGGTGGTGAACTGACAATACTGCAGTGGGTTGGAACGAAGACACATCTCCACCTCTCTGAGCTTTTCTATAAGCTGAATAATTTTCTTCATCAAATAGGTTAATCTTAATTTCGCCTTTCGGTGCTTTTTTAACTTCTTCACTCCAACCAATTAAATAGCCACCAGATGATGGCTTGCTAACTGCCAATGGAATGCCATTCAACTCAGCATAAAGAGGAATCTAGAATAAAGATTTATTATCAGTAGCAAATTGGTCATATATGTACATAGCAGGGGATTGGAGACAATTCAGTAAATAGATTGTCAACAGCAATTTATTCCAAGCAAAATATAACCGTATGTCAAGCATAAGCTAAATACCTAAAGGCCTCTTAAAGATGAACAATTTGTAGAATAGTTATTAAAATTTTGTTTGTTGGTCTTACAGGCAGACTTGGATTGGTTTTTGTACAAGGCATGGCAGATCCCTATCTACCCCCCCCCCCCCCCCCAACCTCCACAGGTGTGACTTTATAGATGCGACACGTGATAAATCTGCAATAATTGTACAAATCTTGGGAATTCAGGAAGACCAGTCCCAGACCCCCTGCTCCTTCCAGTGTACTCTAAGTGAGCATTAGCATTGTTACCTTTCAATGACTTTATAGATTTTTTAGCCCTAGAAAGTAATGTAATCCATTCAAAGAAACCGTCAGCTGAATTGTCTGATTTGACAGATTGAACATTTGTTTCCCGATAAGAAACTATGAAAAAAAAAAGAACTTGCTATTACCAGCACATGGCTATGAAGAAGGGCTTCTTGCTTCAATTTATTCTTTGTGCTTTTAGGCTTGTGTGAAGTCTAAATGTATTTTAAATCTGATGATTTACTTAGTAGATCCATATTATAAAAAAAAACATATTAGTCTGTTCATTAAAAGATGCATTACTAGACCCCTAAACCTAGGAAGGTTAGGTTGAAATCGAATATGTGTGCAATATTTTTTTTGCATGGACAAGGGAATGGAATGAACTTGAAAAAAGAAAAGCAGTATAAATCTATGAAACGTGTTAAAGAATTCCAACCATATAGAGACTTCTCGCAAAAATGTCTTACCAAAGGCTCCCCCCCTGCATATGTTTGATATCAAATAAATTATTATGCAAGAAGAAAATCAAGAATATCAGGCCGACAGAATGATTTCAATTATTAGTGTATTATATCACAAGGATTTACAAACAACAGAAGTGAAATCGAACTCAAAATTTTCAAGTTGTTTCATAGCAAAGCTTTTTTTTATGTATACAAAGGGCAGAACTTCCGTAAAATTACTTATTCTCTTCTATACCTTCTGTAATTATTATAAATTAGAACAAAAAAAGATATCTGGCAAGTGACACCAGAAATAGAACACTGAGATTTCCGTAATTTCCCTCCAATATCTTATATTTCCTGTATAGTTTATCAGTTTAGTTTATCCATACTAGTGTACAACTAAGGTAGGTAGCCATAGAACTGAAGAATTATCAACATGTGTGGTTTGACTCATGACAGACAATATACACGGGACTTGTATGCAAAAGAAGGAAGTGAATTTGCTTGGATTGACAGGCGAACAAGTGATCTAAGTCTAATATGCTTCCCAACTTAGAGTCTCAGATGGACTACCGTGTTTTAGGATTGACACATGACAGACAAGTCCCTTGGACTCGCAGGCGAACGAGGAAACCTATAGTTCTGGTAAGACCTAAAAACTGTTAAATTATACAGGAAATATAAGATATTGGAGGAAAATTATGGAAATCTCAGTGTTCTATTTTGGTGTCACTCGCCAGATCTCTTTTTGTTTGTTCTAATTTATAATAGTTACAGAAGGTATAGAAGAGAATAAGTAATTTTACGGAAGTTCTGTCCTTTCTGTATATACATAAAAAAAAACTTTGCTATGATATAACTTGAAAATTTTGAGTTCGATTTTACTTATGTTGTTTGTAAACCCTTGTGATACAATACACTAACAAGTGGAATCATTGTCTGTAGCTCATCTCAACTCAATGAGCAAGTCAAAAGGAAAAGGGCTGAATGCTGAAACCAAAGAAGAAGAATATAAACAGAAACAAACCAAAACCAGGGATTTGTAACTAAATTATTCTAAAAGCTCGGAAATTTCTATGAATATCTAGAAAGCAATAAGAATGTAAATTAAGTTATAAAGAAATAATAGATCAATATAAAATAAAAAATTTGACAGAATAATAAAACAGTCTTTGTACAAAAAAATACTGTATATACATTTCCATGTATTTTAAAATATTCTCAGGAAGGGTGATTGTACCCTAACATACAATAAAGAGAACTTACATCCACAGTATTGTCACAGCTCAAAGAAAACTTCACAACATAGCCAATATGAGTGAGAACAGTGCCATCTAATGTTGAAAAAGACTGAGAGGAAAGTTGAGGGTTCTTACATTCTTCAGCTGCAATAATTCAAGCAAGTTAAGCACAGTAACTATTATATATATATATATATATATATATATATATATATATATATATATATATATATATATATATATATATATATATATATATATATATATATATATATATATATATATATAATATATATATATATATATATATATATATATATATATATATATATATATATATATATATATATATATGCACAGAGATATGCAAAGAAAACTTCCCCTAAAAAGTATCAAAAAGCAAAGGGATAACAACATAAAATGTGTAAATGTGAAAAATGCGTAGGCTTAAGCTTTAGGCACATGTCTCCACAAAAGGCACAAACTTGCAATAATTTCATAGCTACATTCATCTTTGTCTATACACTGTGATAAATTTTTGAAATCTGCTTAGCATTTTGTTTTAGATTGAAAACATATTAAAATATACAGATACACAATGAATTATCTGTTTTTTAGTCAAGTTTCAAATCTTATCTGGCTAGGTGAATGGAAAGATCTGAAACAAATAAGCATATATATGAATGATATTTCCCTTTTTGTTTGATATTTCCGCTTGTGTTATGTTATTTCCCTTCCATCCTGTGGCTTTACTGTCTCCAAGAAAAAGGCACAAACTCGCAATCATTTCATACCTGACATTCATCTTTGTCTATACACCATGTTAAATTTTTTAAATGTGCTTAGCATATTATTTTAGATTAAAAACATATTAAAATATACAAATGCAAGATAGATTATCAGTTTTTTTATTCAAGTTTAAATCATCCTTTAACAAAAACTCTAAGTTGGATCATAACTTGTCTAGGCAAATAGAAAGATCTGAAACAAATTAATGTAATGATGTTTCCCTTATTTGTTTGATGTTTTCGTTTTTGTTATGTTATTTCCCTTCCATCCTGTGGCTTTACTGTCTCCAAAAAAAGGGCACAAACTTGCAATCATTTCATAGCTGACATTCACCTTTGTCTATGCACCATGTTAAATTTTTTAAATGTGATTAGCATCTTATTTTAGATTAAAAAACATATTAATATATACAAATGCAGGATGGATTATCTGTTTTTTAATCATGTTTAAATCATCCTTTAACAAAAACTCTAAGTTACATCATAACTTGGCTAGGCAAATAGAAAGATCTGAAACAAATTAATGTAATTATATTTCCCTTTTTTTTTGATATTTCCGTTTTTGTTATGCTATTTCCCTTCCATCCTGTGGCTTTACTGTCTCCAAAAAAAGGCACAAACTCGCAATCATTTCATAGCTGACATTCATCTTTGTCTATACACCATGTTAAGTTTTTTAAATGCGATTAACATCTTATTTTAGATTAAAAAACATATTAAAATATACAAATACAGGATGAATTATCTGTTTTTAGTCAAGTTTAAATCATCCTTTAACAAAACTCTAAGTTACATCATAATTTGGCTAGGTGAATAGAAAGATCTGAAAGAAATAAATGTAATGATACACATAGCCTCCCTTTTGTTGCAAGCCACAATGTAGGCTGAAAAAAAAATCATACCTTTCAAAAGAAAAAAATTCAATATACATATGTTTGCAAGGAAGACTGATTTATATACTATTTCCCTTTCATTCCCCTAAAATTATCAGTCTTCTATTTAAGAGACTTGTGCATCCAAAGGTTGAAGTTAGAATATCTCTTGCCTCCCCTTATTTTCAAAAAGACATAACAGTTCTTGAAGATTTCCAGAGACATGCCACTAAAGTGATATCTGGCATGCAGGAGCTTTCCTATCCTGTAAGACTATCAAAGCTGAATTACAGGAGAAATAGATGGGATGCCAAATGGGTAGTTCAGAGATATTCTGAACTACGCTTGTTTACAGGAGAAATAGATGGGATGCCATTTTAGTGTACAAGTTATTGAGGCCTAATACTCTCCCAGCATTATTCTCTACTGTTGGCATCAACTCAGGAACTATAGGTCATCACCTGAAACTTGTCAAGCAATCCACAATATCTAGAGTCTACACTCCATTCTGCATATTGTCAACAGTTAGAAGAAACTACTTAATGAAACAGTTACTGCTGAATCCATTGATATTTTGAAATGAAGTTTAGATGCTGAGTGGTCCTACTGAGAGTGTAAACTCAATTGGGATGCTATTGAACATGGAACAGCACTTAACCACTAATGAACTTTGTATACAACTAAAGTTATCATTCTGGAGCTCTACAAGGAGAAATCCTTAGATTGCTCCTAGCTACAATTTAAGGTATATGTAGCATTAGTAGAGCAGAATATCCAATAGTATTTGTTTTGGATCTTTTTGTTATCTTCAGTTTCTTGGAGGCTAAGTTATAACAGCAAGGTAAAACAATAGATAAAGAAAATAGTTTGAAAATACAAAACTGGTAGCAACTCTCCTATGACAGTTGCCCTATATTAAATGTGCATATGGAAAACAAGCTGGGACTAAGAACTATGAACAATTACTTTCCATGGACTTGATCTGGTATCAACCAGGTTCTACCAACTGTTTGGTCATTTTTACCAACTGATTCAGCAAATGCTGCCACTAAAATTATTTCATTTTTTTACCATGTGAGACTGATCTCCTTTATTTATCTCAAAGTTATTATCAATCTGGCTGAAAACATTAGGGAGGGGCAATGGTTTAATAATGAGAGCAGAGGTTACTGTGTTTGAAAATGCCATGGAATAGGGAATAAAAAATGGTAGAGTTCTACACAAGGGGCTTTTTGATATCTTGGAAATTAGTTGAGTTAGATGAATGAACCTTTTAGGAATAAATAATAATAATAATTTATTTCTTACCCACTTACATAAGGGAAAAAGTGAAGTACAAGGAGAAAAAGAACTACAAATAAACACAAAAAACATGAATAAAAGAAAAAGAAATACAAATTTAGCAAAAGAGAAAGATAAGATGATGTTAAGACCAAGATGGATTGGCACTTCATCAATTAATTTTGAGCTTAGTTTTTTCACTGAGAGAACAATATCCATTGCCTGATATTTACTCATTGACCTTTGGTTTCAAATGGTCCCAGAATTTTAACAATGAAAATTTTAACCTTGAAAGGTCTTTTGAAGTATCTACATTGGTTCTTTCTTTACAACTTAACCAAAGAAAGTGCTTTGAGCCTCATATCTTTGCTATGTCCTGATTTATAAAACTTAAAAGAATTAAAAAGTGTGGTTTAGTTTGAAGATTCAAACCTTTACATGACATGAAATCATTAGATTTCTTGATGAGTGGCTTTTCTCCAACTAGGAAAACATTACATTAGGACAAAAAAACTTTCAGGAACAAGCTGAAAGCCTAAATTATCTGGAAGCTTAATTGTTTTAAAAAGTAGAATTGTGGTAAAGAGTCAAACTTTAGTGTAAAGAGCGAGGGATTGCAGAGGGGACAACCCATTTTATATATGGAGTAATTTCTGTTCCTTTTAGTTTTTAATGTTGCTCCTTACTTTCAGCTAAAAAAAATTAATTTTTTTTATTTAATTTCTGAACGTTTTGAATTAGTGCATGTTTGGTTTTGGCTCTCCGCACATAAATTATTAAAATGAAATTTGTATATTAATTCTTTTTTTGGCTAAATGGCTTTCTCTTAGTTTTGATCAGACAATTTTGAGAAATAAGGGGTGGAGAAGGAGACCTAGTTGCTCACCAATTTTTCGGTTGCTTAGAAAGGCAACTAGAACTTTTAATTTTTAACAAACGTTTTTATTAGTAAAACATATACATAACATATAAATTAGCAACTTACATAACAAACTTTCATAATCTTATATTTTTATTATGTATACAAGGGGGTTTGTATCCTCGTTAATACCTTGCTCTTTACACTAAATCTTAAGTTTTGTCCCAATTCTTTAAGAATGACCCCTGAATCAGAAAGGCCATAGAATAAATAGTTGAAATTACTAAACATACTTTAGCATAAAGAGCAAGGTATTTATCTCCTCCTAAATACCTCGCTCTTTATGCTAAAGTATTTTTAGAACCCCTCATATGTGTAATAATCTGTTTGTTTTAAGTTTCAATGCTACTCCTTCCTTTCATTTGAAAAACGTTTTCATGGTTATTTTTCATTGTTTTCTTATAGTAAAGCTAGAAAATCATGCGCCCTTTTCCTTGAATTTTTCTTCCCCCATGACAGATTCCTCCAAGGAAAGATCCTCCAACATAGCCCCCTCCCCCCAAACAAAATCTGCCTGAAAACGTCTGTACACTTCCCAATAACCATTACTATATGTAAACACTGGTCAAAATTTGTAACTTGCAGCCCCTCCCCCAGGGATTGTGGGGGAGTAAATCATCCCCAAATACATAGTTATTATGGTTTTCGACTATGCTGAACAAAATGGTTATCTCAAAATTTTGATCCGTTGACTTTGGGAAAAAAATGAGCATGGGAGGGGGCCTAGATGCCCTCCAATTTTTTTGGTCACTTAAAAAGGGCACTAGAACTTTTCATTTTCGTTAAAATGAGCCCTCTTGCGACATTCTAGGACCAGTTGGTCAATACAATTACCCCTGGGGAAAAGAAAAGAAAAAAACAAATAAACATGCACCTGTGTTTTGTCTTCTGGCAAAAAATACAAAATTCAACATTTTTGTAGATAGGAGCTTGAAACTTCTACAGTAGGGTTCTCTGATACACTGAATCCGATGGTGTGATTTTCGTTAAGATTCTATGACTTTTAGGGGGTGTTTCCCCCTATTTTCTTTAATAAGGCAAATTTTCTCAGGCTTGTAACTTTTGATGGGTAAGACTAAACTTGATGAAACTTATAAATTTAAAATCAGCATTAAAATGTGATTCTTTTGATGTAGCTATTGATATAAAAAAACAATTTTTTAGAGTTTTGGTTACTAATGAGCCGGGTTGCTCCTTACTACAGTTTGTTACCACAAACTGTTTGATAATGTAAGCTGTCCTGATACTGCTCTGTCATCTTTTTGAAAATCTACATGCTCAAAATTTGTTTTGATCTAGATCAATATCTGCCAAAATATCCTTTGAAAGCTTCACCTTAACACTCAGAGCTTGCATAGTAGCAATAATTGTAGCAGTATGTGCATAGTATGTCTAGTATCTTCCACATCCCCTTCAACACACACTATAAGTTTCAACATAGCACCATCAACCATTCATGAAGCATTTCTGATATGTTCTCTTAAGAATCTATGTGAGCATAGTGTGTTTCAATTTAGTTCCATAGAGTTTCAATATTTACCAAATTTTTTGCCTTAATACCCTTAGTTTTAGCAGTAGCAGTAGCCTTAGCATTAGTGGCAGTAGTAGAAGAATTAGGAAGCAAATATTTTCTTTTGGTTAGTTCAACATTCCCCACAACAAGCCATGCTAGTTACAACTTCACACACCAGACTATTCCTAAGATATTGCTGCTATGTCCTTTTGACAACCTGCATACAGATGATATGTTGTGATTCATTTCACCTTCCTGCCTCTTGTCATTTATCTACAATGTTTTATTCCAAAATCATGTGAACTGACCACTGGCCCTCCCTTCATAGCCTAAGTCCCCCCCACCACAAAAAACAATATTTTATTGTTATTTTTACCCCCTTCCAAAAAAACTTATTATTGATTCCAAAACTGTTCAAGACACATGACATTTTCTTTGAAAAACTTCTTTTTCAGAATTTGTTTTAATTTACTTTCTATAAGGATCCAGTTTGGCTTGCTATTTGTATGTTGGAGATTTTTTTTTTTTCAACTATTTTTAATCCTAACACAAATAGTATTCAATTTTATACCTCAGCAAGTAGACATAAAAAATACTTAATATTCTTCCCAAAAATTTAATCTAAGCTCTTTGACAACCTGGATACATTTACACTTTTTTGATTCATTTAAATTGTAAACAGAGGTAGTAGTAGGCTAGTAGTAGCCTTAAAAGTTTCAATACCCCAAGTTGCTCATGAAATATTGCTGAGGTGTCTTATTGGTTTATTATTTTTATTTAAGAATTAACAATGCTTCTTGACTACTAAGGTCCCTGCAGTGCATTTCTGCAGAGTGATTTGATCTCTGGGTCCCATATTACCAAGCTAAGGTCAAATCCACTGCACCACCACAGGACGTGTGTCTTATTGGTAACCATACAGACAGTGCCTTTTGAATTAATTTTTAAGAAACATTAAGTTCTAAGCAAAGTGGGCCAAATACACAATTGTGGGAGGTTGAGATAACCAAAATCATAGAGACATAGTTTCTGGATTGTTCTACTATGCAGAACAAAATGGCTGTCTAAACATTCCAACTGGTTGTGTTTGAAAAATGAATGGGCTTGAAAGGAGGACAGCTTGTCCTCCTAGGCCTATCTCTTTTGCTTCTTAAAAAGGGCACTCTAATTTTTAATTTCAACATCTACTACAACTTACCCTTAAAGAAGTAACTTATATGCCCTTTTGAAAACTTATATACATACTGTTTTTTTTTTGTTTAATTAAAAGTCCCCCTATACCCTCCTTAAAAGTTTCACCTTAATGCTCTTAGCATTATTAGTTACAGGAACTGTAATGATAGTATTAAAATTATACAGATAACCCCTTCTAGCTAGTTCACCATCTACCACAATTTACCCTTAAAGGCTTAAGGGTAAATTAGCTACCAAATTAGGGTGGCCTACCATAGTTTTTACTCAAATTCAGACATGGATTAAGCTTAGGTCTTCAGTCCATAAATGCTTATTTTCTTCCAAAATCGAAATTTTTTAGCACCATATGATACTGTAGAACTCTCAATGTTTTTTTTTGGACTCTTAATTTAACTTAGCCTATAGGCTAAATCCCTTGCTACAACTTCTTCATTTAGCCTATCCAAACATTAAAGTCATATTTTGTTACCTGAAATTAATCCAAGGAAAGCAAATAAAACACAAGCTTTGACGAGCATTTTTAATCTGCTCTTGTCAGATTAAACTATTCTTGCTATGAAAATGATGTATCAGTTCTAAGCTCTGTTCCACGTAGCCGTGTAATATCTTCTTCGTTAAGTGACATTGGCAATGTTGTCGCGTACTCTTTTCTAGCTGAAACTGAACTTGAAGGCACTTTCTATGCTACGGCAAAATGTCTGGAAACCATGGTATGTTAGAAATTATCTATCTGGATTAGATAAAATACTTCAATTTTCAGTTTTCTTCTCTTTTTTGTTTATACTAAAGGCAACAAATTATATGGTAAATTATGAAATAATTAGCGTTTATCTTATAATCTACACTATGCATGGTAAATATTTAATAGATTCCACCCTACATAGGGAGAAACTATAAAATTTTATGAAGCTTTAATATAATCCAAAATCCTTAGGCTGTTTATATTAGGCCTATTCTTAAATGTTTTTTGCTTCAATTTAACCATTTTTCTCATTTACCCAAGTTTTCTTCTCATTTGTTTTTCGGTAAAATTGGTGCTAAAAGTATTAGCCTACTGGCTTTCATATAAAGTGAATATAGGCCTACCACTCAATGTCTTTTTATATGCTCTTTACAAATATAATAATTGCTTTTACCATAAATTCAGATTTAAGCACTTTTTGACCTTTTGATCTCTTAAAAATGACCTATATGTGGAGTCATTACAAATCTGTAGGCTAATAGTTTAGAAACAAATTTGGGCTAGCCTATATATTTGCACATCAGGGGGTTGGGGGTAAAGCATAGCATATATTAAATATGTAAACTAACCATTCCTTTTTCTTAGTGCTGTTGCACTGGTGATCTCTCTTCTAATCAAAATTTGATGTGCACAAATACATAAAAAAAAGAAAAAAAAGCAATGGTTAGTTTGTGTATTTAATATATGATATGCTTTTACCCCACCCTCTTTATGTGCAAATATATAGCCCAAATTTGTCTCTAAACTATTACGGATTTGTTATGACCCCATATATAGGTCATTTTTAAGAGGTCAAAAAGTGCTTCAAAAGGTCAAAAAGTACTTAAATCTGGATTTGCAGTAGAAGCAATTATTGTATTTGTAAACAGCATTAAAAAAGGCATCAAGTGGTATATTCACTTTATATGAAAGCCAGTAATACTATTAGCACCAATTTTACCTGTTTCTACTCAAGGGAGCAAATTATATAGTAAATTATGTAATAGGCTAGGCTAATTAGCATTTATCTTATAATTCATACTATTTATGGTAAATATATAATGGATTCCATCCTAAATAAGGGGACAAATAAAATTTTATGAACCTTAATATAATTCAAAATCCTCAGGCTGTTTATATTAGGTCTATTGTTAAATGTAGTTTGCTTCAATTTACCCATTCCCATTAATAATGCACAAGATGCAGCCCAAATTTTATATTGTTTTTGTGTTGCCACAACTCATGTCTTCTTATTAATTTAATTGCAAAAGCAGCAAGAAAGAGTCAGAGGGGTAAATATTCAACAGTTCATACTATTAATTTACAAGGAAAGTGAACATACCACTAGATACCATTTTTGGTAAAATTCTAGTTAATTGACTTCTTGCTATCTCAGATAGGGTTTAGGTTAGGAAAATGAAACTTTCAGGGATGGGTCTACATGCTAAAGTATGTCCTGGGAAGGTATTTAAAGTACCCACCTCTACTCCTTGTCCTTCTAGAGGGCCCTGAAATTTGCCCACATGACAGGTCTATACCTATTGAAATTTTGACAAAACAACATTTTACCTTAATTTTCCGTTACTAGTTGCTTTTTCTCTGCATTTTGTTTCTGGGAATGCAATCCCTGTTATTTGAGTAGAATTCTGAGCCATATCAATGTTTTTCTTTTTTCAAAATTTAGAAAATGTATTTGCATATCTTTAAACCTTTTAAAATGGAATTGACCAAGGCTGTGAAGCTGAAAACCATTTTGTTGTACTTCAGTTAAGCAGAATATTTATTTTGCAAGGTTTCATTTTTATAATACACATATTTGTAAAGGTCAGGGCCCTCTAGAGGGAGAAGGAGTGGAGGTAGTTGTTTCAAAATACCTTCCCGGGGCATACTTTAGCCTGTAGATTCATCCCTGAAAGTTTCATTTTCCTAACCTAAACCCTTTCTGAGATAGCAAGAAGTCAATTAACTAGAATGTTACCCCATTTTTTTATTCTCTTTCTGAATATAATAATTATTTTTCTTGCAAATTTGGTTTTAAGCCTCTTGCACCCTTGAAAATGATAATTTCTTTCTATGTTTATTGGTACAAAAAGGGTTAAAAAAATGGTTTCAAACTTATCATTTCATTATTAAATCTATTTTTTCAGTTTAATAATCTGCAAGCATTGATTTGTTGCAATTAGCCTATTTTGGGTAGGAAATTCAAAAAAATTTCTCAATTTTTCTATCCCCCATGTTTCTTCTGTCAGCTTTGATATTTTTTAACATATAAGTGAAACACTAAGCAGCCTAACAGAATAAGAAGAAGACTTAGCAGATTTGTTAGGAATTTCTTTATTCAACTCAGTCTTGACAGATCAATGTTTATGAACAATACGACTTTTACAAAATAGATTTATAATAAAATAATAAGTTTGAAACAAATGTTATAACCCATTTATATATCCATTATATATAGAATACAGTTGTTATTTACAAGGGTCCTAAAAAGGTTTAAAATAAATTTGCAAAAAAGAGCAATTATTATATTCAGAAAAAGCATAAAAAACAGCATCTAGTGGTATGTTAACTTTACTTTTAGGTCAATAATATGAGCTGCTCAGTAGTTCCCCAATAAAGTGAGTACATCTTTTTCATTCATGCTGATTTATTCAACAAAAGTAAGTTTTCAATCAACAAAATCTAAAAACAAAAAAAAAATACATAGGACATATATAATTGTGGCTGTGTATTTGCACATTAGAGTAGAATAGGGTTAATGTAAAATGAAGAACTTGTATGAATGATGTAAATGTTTTAGGATTTTTTGAAGTTGTTTTCAGAATGTTATAATGTTTCCTTTTGAATGGGCCTACCTGTAGACTTGACTTAAGTGTCATCTGCCTTAGAAGGTCATGGGGTCTCTTTCTATGTAGTAATGTAGATATATATTCTGTATGTCTTGTGGTCTTCTGCTAGGCAAAGAAGGTCAGAAAGGCAATGAGGTACAAAATTTTCCTTCCACCTCTTTGGGGGACAACCACAAGGACAAGAACTGGGAAGTAGGTCTTCAAAGATAATTTTTGGGGGATGGAAAACAGTAATCCATGTAATGTGACCAAGCCACTGAAGTTTGGTCTTTGCAAGGATTAGGCTATTGACAGGATTTAAGGCACTCAAATAGCTTGACATTTGAGATTCAATCAAGGTATGTAATTCCAGTAATACAGCAGAGACCTTTAGTTTCAAATGCTGAAAATTAACACTGTTCACATTCCTTTAGCATCCAAGTTTTACATGCAGAGCTGTTCCTAGTGCTGTTGGCACCCAGGGTAAAATCTACTACAGAACCTCCTCCCAACTCAAATATAGCCAAAAAAGCCAAATCAGTGTGAAAAATTTGATCAAAATGGGTAACCCATCAGCCATGGTGCTCTCTCTCCAGTGACAGTGTCTAGGATACCTTGTCATGGTGACTGCCCCTCCCTTGAATGACATGGGTCATTATGATGAGGATAATCAAAGTAGGGTGATCTGTGGTTAGCTCAACACAGGGGTAACTCTAGCCACCTGTCTAATCTGTCTCAATGATGATGGAAGTCTATAGTTCATCTTCTTCCTTTTGGTTTGGTTCTTGACAACAGTGTTCATTGTTATCCCCATTTACAGTTCCTTTTGTAGTGAAGGGATCTTGAAACTTTAAGGAGGGCATCTTTGCTGCCCACAAGGTAGGTTGTAATTTTTAAGTGATAATGCATCCTACTTGTCCAAATGGCTTAGTACATCAAGGTTTTCATAAGGGTGTATCTACAATATTTAACAAATGGCTAAGTTAAAAATTTTGGAATAGTGAGGGGATTGTCGCCCTAAATATACATCCAGAACAGGTAGGGAAGATTGTCTAGAAGAAACATTGAGGATGTCAATTGGGATGTTGAACTAAATCAAAAGACACCATATGCATTCTGGTTCTCAGAATGGCATATCTACAATATCTCTTGAAAAGGTAAGGGTATTAAGTTGAAACTTACAGGGAAAATTGAGGGGGGTGTTGAACTCAGTCAAAACACATCTATTTGCATCCTGGTTGTCAAAAAGGTGTATGTGCAATATCTTAAACTCAGTTACTGCTATTTAGTTGAAACTAACAGGTTATGCTGAACTAAATTAAAAGATACTATGTATATCAAACTTGCTGAAATGGTGTGTATAGTATCTCAGGAAAAGCTAACTATATTACATTGAAATTTCAGAAATATTGAGGGGAATGTTGAACTCAATCAAAAGATACTATGAGCATCCTTGTTTGTCAGAAGAGTATATCTGCAATATTTCAAAAATGGCTTATGGCATCTATTTAAAACTTTCAGGGGATGATGAAATAAATCAGAAGACACTAATTAGAACAAATAAATTACCATTGTATTAAGATGTGAAACATTATAGAAATATCATTATATGTATCAGTACGAAAACTTTGGTAGTAAAAACAAACAGGAATTAGTTTTAAAAAACTTTCCCTAATAAGAAGTTTTTCAAAGAAAAGTAAAGAGCCATATTAATTCCAAAGTTCTATGATAATTCATTCTCAAAAAGACCATAAACTACTTTTTAAGAAAAAATGAAATCCAGAATAAACAAAATCAAAATGAATGGTCATATAAAGCACAAAGATTATATATACTGATATAGATGATTAAAAAAAACAAGTAAAAATCAAATTCAATATTCAAATCAATCCTAAACAAAAAGAAAAATTACAACAAACCGGAGTTCGGCTACTACCCTTTCCTCTCTCCTCTGTAATATTGAAAAAAAAAAGAATAAATACAGTGATATAAAATCCTGAATTGCTGAGATTTTCAGAAATTAATATCATTATATATTGAATGGTCACTTTATTTTCAGTGGACATTTCCTATTGTCTTGATAGTTGTTGTAATTGATTTTTTATTTGTCGTTGATGTTGTGAAAAACAAACCACGCACTTCAAAATACATATTGTCATAGGCACCACAAGAGCAATGTGGGCACAGTGTATTATTTATTTTATTTTTTAGACCAGAGCAATTTATAGAAAGTGTTATTGTAGAAAATTCAAAAGAGGCACATTCAATTGGAAATTGCAAGTTCTAGTGGTCTTTTTACTAGTCAAAAGTGATTGAAGGGCAACCAGACCCACCATTCCCATGCCCATCATTTCCCCAAATACATCTAATCAAAATTTTGAAATAGCCATTTTGTTCATCATAGTTGAAACGTCTTGAAATCAGAAGTTTTATTACCCTATTTAAGCGTAAAAGCAATTATAGGGTGACTAGCCCCCCCCCCCTTCATGTTCTGTTTTCCCTAAATTCATCCAAGAGAAATTTTGAAATAGCCATTTGTCCAAAAATAGTCAAAAGAGGACATGACAAGGACTTCAGGGTTGACACAACCACCCAGAGTCTGGGGGGGGGGGGCAAGGGTTATGAGTTATGCCCATGGGGCACACAAGTTTTGTATGGAAAAGTGGTGATGGGAACTTTATAGGGGGCTTATTTGATTGGAAATGTAATGTTTAGTTCCCTTTTAATGGTCAAAATTGATTTGACTATTATTTTCTGATTTGACCCTGACACCTTATTTTCCCCAAATGTATCCAATGAAATTGTGGGATAGCCATTTTGCTAACAATAGTCCAAAGAGCATATAACAATACATTCAGGGTAGACACAACCCCCAGGGGCAAGGGTTATAAGTTTTAATTTTTTTTTATAAAACGGGTGGTCGTTAATCTTTTGGTCAGATGGGACTCATTTGATTGGAAGCCGAAAGTTCTAGTGCTCTTTTAAGAGTCAAAACCGAATAGAGGGCAACCTGTCCCCCTCTCTCCCCCAAGCCTATCATTCCCCAAAACAAATCTGAGCATAATTTTAAGACGACTATTTTATTCAGCATTGTTGAAAGGTCCAGTAGTTGTTTCTTTGGGAGTGTCAAGCTCCCCGCAGTCTATAGGGCAAGGGTTGTAAGTTAGACAATTCATTCATTGTTTACATTTAGTATATGTTATTGAGAAAGGTAAGCATGTTTGAACTTTACTTTCCAAAAAGACAATGGGCATTCAGGTGACCCTTACAGAGAGTGTTGAGGAGTGTTGAAACAAGTCAAAACACATTATGTGTATACAGATTGTAAAAAGGGTGCAACTCAGGAATGACTGAGTACATTAATTGGGAACTTTCAGGAAATGATAGGGGAGATAACTAAAAGGCAATATTTGTATGCTACCACTACTGCTACAAGTATCATCACTGCTACTACTACCACACTACTCCTTTTATAAGATTGACAGGAAAGTTGAACTAAATCAAAAGATGCTATGTGCATGTACATTGTCAAAAGAGTATATCTCAAGAACTGATTTGGGTATTAAGTTAGAACTTTCAGAGAATGCTGAAAGGGAAAGATCATCTGACCAAGAGGCAACTTGTGCACGCTGCTACCCAATACTACTATCACTGCTACATTTACTACTACTACTACTTCTAAGACGATGTGCATGTACATTGTCAAAAGAGTATATCTCAAGAATTGATTTGGGTATTTGAAACTTTGAACTTTCAGAGAATACTGAAAGGGGAAGATCATCTGACCAAGAGGCAACTTGTGTACGCTGCTACCCAATACTACTATCACTGCTACATTTACTACTACTACTAGTTCTAAGGCTAAGAGCAATGAGATGAAAATTTCAAGAAGCATATGAACAAACAGGTTATCAAAAGACATACCAGCAATGTTGTAGCAATGGCTAATTTTGTCAAGTTGAACCTTCCAGGACGTGATGAGAGGGATGTTCAACTGACCAATAGACAATACATTAATGCTACTGCTGCTACTAGTACTACCACTATTACTACTAATACTACTGCTAGTACTAACAATACCACTACTGTGACCACAATTACAACTATGCATAAGGTTATGAAGGTGAAATTGTCAAGGAATTTTGAGGCAGGAAGGTGAAATGAATCTCAACATATCATCTGTATGCAGGTTGTCAAAAGGACATAACAGCAATATCTTAGGAATAGTCTGGTGTGTGAAGTTGTAACTAGCATGGCTTGTTATGGGGGATGTTGAACTAACCAAAAGAAAATATTTGCTTCCTAATGCTTCTATTACTGCCACTAATGCTAAGGCTACTGCTACTACTAAAACTAAGGGTATTCAGGCCAAAATTTCGTAGATTTTGAAACTCTATGGAAATAAATTGAAACACACTATGCTCACATAGATTCTCTAGAGAACATATCAGAAATGTTCATGAATCGTTGCTGATACTATATTGAAACTTACAGCGTGTGCTGAAGGGGATGTTGAAGATACTAGAGGTACTATGTACATACTGCTACAATTATTGCTACTATGCCAGCTATGAGTGTTAAGGTGAAGCTTTCAAAGGATATTTTGGCAGATATTGATCTAAATCAAAATGAAATTTGAGCATGTAGATTTTCAAAAAGGTGAAAGAGCAGTATCAGAACAGCTTACATTATTAAGTTAGACCTTTAAGGGTAAGTCGTGGTGGAGCGGATGTTGAACTAGCCAGAAGGGATTATTTGTATACTTTCAATACTATCATTACAGTTACTGTAACTAATAACGCTAAGGGCATTAAGGCGAAACTTTTAAGGAGGGTTTAGGGGGAGTTTCAATTAAACGAAAAAACTATATGTATGCAAGTTTTCAAAAGGGCATATAAGCAATATCATAGGCAGTGTTGCTCTATAATAGCTAGAAATATCATTGAACTTTTAAAGGAGCTAATTCGATCGGAAATTAAAAATTAGAGTGCCCTTTTTAAGAAGCAAAAGAGATAGAAGGCAAGCCGTCCTCCTTCCAAGCTTATTCATTTTCCGAACACAACCAGTTGAAATCTTCAGACAGCCATTTTGCTCAGTATAGTAGAACAGTCCAGTATCTATGTCTCTATGGATATTGGGAATCTCAACCTCCCACAATTATTTAGTTGGCCCATTATGCTTAGAACTTAATGTTGCTTAAAATCAATTCAAAAGGCACTGTGTGTATGGTTCCCAATAAGACACCTCAGCAATATTTCGAGTGCAACTTAGGGTATTGAAACTTTTAAGGCTACTACTAGCCTACTACTACTTCTGTTTTACAATTTAAATAAATCAAAAAAGTGTACAAATGTATCCAGGTTGTCAAAGAGCATATATGGAATTTTCGGGAAGAATATTAAGTCTTATTTTTTATGTCTCCTTCTGAGATATAAAATTGAATACTATTTGTGTTAGGATCAAAAATAGTTGAAAAAAAAATCTCCAACGTACAAATAGCAAGCCAAACTGGATTCTTATAGAATATAAATTAAAACAAATTCAGGCATTTTTTAAAGAAAATTTCATGTACCTTGAACAATTTTGGAATCATTAATAAGTTTTTTTTGGGAGGGGGGTTGGGCTATCCAAGGAGCGGGTCAGCTCCCATTATTTTTGGAATAAAACATCAATGATTTTTTTGGGGGGGGCTTAAACTATGAAGGGAGGGCCAGGGGTCAGTTCACATGAATTTGGAATAAAACATCATTAATACGTTTTTTTGGGAGGGAGGGGTTGGACCAGGGGTCAGCTTCTATGATTTTTAGAACAAAATATCTATTAAGTTTTTTGGGGTGGAGCATCAGACCATGGACGGAGGGTCAGGGGTCAGCTCCCATATTTCTTGGAATAAACTATTGTTGATAAGTTTTTATTTATTTTAGTAGGGAGGGGAGGCTAGGCCATGGAGGAGGACCAGGGGTCAGCTCCCATATTTCTTGGAATGAAGTATTTTTGGTAAGTTTCTATTTATTTTTTAGGGAGGGGGAGTATGGGCAATGTAGAAAGAACCATGGGTCAGCTCCCATGATTTATCGTTGATCAGTTTTTTCTAGGAAGAAGTTGATCAGGCTAAGAAGGGACAGAGGTAAGCTCCCATGAGTTTTGGAGTAGAAAATCGTCAATAAGTTGTTTTTTAAGGAGAATTAGGCCATGGAGGGAGGACCAGGGGTCAGCTACCGTGACCTGTGGAATAAAGAATCGTTATAAAAATATTTTTTCAGGGGGTAGGTCGGGCCATGGAGGAAGGGCCAGGGGCCATTTCTCATATTTTTGGACTAAAATATCGTTAATAAGTTTTTTTTTGGGGGGGGGGCGTGGAGGGAGGATCAGGGGTAAGCTCCTATGATTTATCATTGATAAGTTTTTTTGGGGGGGATCAGGCCATGGAGGGTCTGGGGTTAGCTCCCATACATTTCGGAATAAAATATCGTCAATATATTATTGTCGTTTTTTGTTGGGGCCGTGGAGGGAGGGTCAGGGGTCAGCTACCTTTAGCTTTGAAATAAAAATATCGTTAAAAAGTTTTTATGGCACTTGGTATTTACCAGGTGACATAAGCGATCGCAAATTCTGTCAGTCTGTCTGTCGGTCCTGGTTTTGCTAGTTTAGGCACTTCCAGATAAGCTAGGACGACGAAATTTGTCGGTTGTGTCGATCCCGAAATTTTATCCGATCTTTGGTCTATTTTGAACAAAGTTACATCTCAAAAATTTGATTCAACGTATCTGGGGAAAACAGGGCTGGTGAGGTGGCTAGTTCCCACCTGATTTTTGACTCTTTAAAAGGGAACTAGAATTTTCAATTCATATTATTTGTGTCACCTCCAATTTTACACGACCACCTGTTCCATAAAAACCGTATATGCCCCAGGGACATAAGTTGCAACCCATCACCTTGGTTTGGGGGGGGGGTATGCTGACCCCAATGTTTTTGTTATTTGATCGTTGGAATATTTCGAACTAAATGGCTGTCTCAAAATTTTCATCGGATGTAATTGGGAAAAGTGTGTATGTGTGTGGGGGTGGAGAAGCCCACCGATCACTTTTAACTCTTAAAAAAGAAACTAGAACTTTCAATTTCCAATCAAATGAGCCCCTTCTGAAGTTTATAACAATCCCTTAATAAAAACCTTATATGCCCCCGGGGTATAACTTACAACACTTGCCCCCAGGCCCTGGGGGGTTTTGTCGATCCCGGAGTTTTGTTATCTGATCCTTGAACTATCTTTAACCAAATGACTATCTTGAAATTTTTATCAGATAAATTTGGGGGGAAACGACGTGGGTGGGGGCTAGTTGCCCTCCACTAGAACTCCAATTTCCAATCGAATGAGTCCCTTCGGAAGTCTATAAGACCACCTCTTCCATATAAAGTGCCTCTGGGAAATAATAAATAAACAAGTGAATAGAAGTTCGGAGGCTTATCGCTTTCCTCTAGGCATTGGTAACGCTACAGCGCTCGAAAACCAAAGAGTTATAAAATATTCTTTTCCCATGAAAAAACTATGTCGATAAAAAAAAACGAACAGAATCTTATTTAAAACACTTTTCACAAAGCAAGTTTTTCAAAGAAAAGTAAAGAGCTCCATTAAGCCCTTTACTTTATTGAACTTATGGTCATTTGTTGTTATTGTTTTCAGTAAAGTGCAATTATGTTCTGGTATTGAAAAGGCATGGGGGTATCAGCCCTACTATTGTTAATTTTGCTGTTCCTTGTTTGACTCGGTTATTTGTTGTAATTTCTGTTCGTTTTGAGTTTAATTTGTATATTAAAGTTTGACTCTTTGTCACAATTCTACTTTTTGAAACAGTAAAAACTTTAGCGTAAAGAGCGAAGGATTGCGGAGGGGACAACTCATTTCATATCCGAAGTAATTTCTGTTCGTTTTAATGTCGCTCCTTACTTTCAGTAAAAAAAATTAGTTTTTTTTATTTAATTTTCAATAAAACTCAAATGATGATGCAATAGGCTACCCTTTAAAACTTTTTAACGTTTGGAGATAGGGTAAGGAAGACAGTACGCACTTTTAAGAGTAATTTCTGTTCGTTTTGAGTTTGAATTATCATAGGATTTTATTTTTGCTGGCCTTGAGATTAACATAGCTCTTTACTTTTTGATAAGCTTGTTTTTTGAGAATTCTATTTTAATTGATTCAGCCTAAAAGAAATGGATGATTGATTTTCTGCTGTCTTATTGTCTACTTTGGTTTGATAACACTAAGTTAGCGAACCTTATATTGTGTAGAAAATGTTATTAATCAGTTCGTGGTAACAAACTGTAGTAAGGAGCGACCCGGCTCAATAGTAACCAAAACTCTAAAAAAACGGAATTTTTATACTAGTAGAGACCCAATAGACTCAAAGAGAAATTACAGACTGGGACACCGGGACACAAATGACGATCGGGACACAGGGAATATAAATAACGACCGGGACACAGGGACACAACTACAACGGGGACGCCGGAGGCACTGGGGGGATATATAAATGACGACGGGGACACAGGGAATGTTCGATTAACAATCACCATCAACAAAGCTCAAGGGCAATCATAAGAATAATGAGGTATAGGTCTGAATACGGATTGTTTTTCCCATGGACAAATGACGACCGGGACACAGGGAATATAAATGGCGACCGGGACACTCAAAGAGAAATTACAGACTGGAACACAAATAATGACCGGGACACAGGGACACAACTACAACGGGGACACCAGGGGACACAGGGGGGATATATAAATGACAACGGGGGACACAGGGAATGTTTGATTAGCAATCACCATCAACAAAGCTCAAGGGGAATCATTAGAATAATGAGGTATAGATCTGAATTCGGATTGTTTTTCCCATGGACAATTACATGTTGCATGTTCAAGAGTCGGTAAACCTGACAATCTATTTATATGTACTGACAATGGGACAGCGAAGAATGTTGTATATTCGCAAGTTTTACGTAGTTAAAAACACACACACATATATATATATATATATATATATATATATATATATATATATATATATATATATATATATATATATATATATACATATATATATATATATGTATGTATATATGTATATAATATATATATATATATATATATATATATAAATATAAATATATATATATATATTTATATATATATATATAATTCACAGGTGGGACACAGGGACACAACTACAATGGCGCGTAACGACTTATGCGCGCGGGGGGCTTGGGGGGGGGCGAAGCGCCTCCACCAACTAGGTGTTGGGGGGGGGGCGCGAAGTGCCACCCCAACAGCTAGTATAGATATATAAATGACATATAACCATTGCGACAGATTTAAACATCTTTTGCTGGAAATCTTCAGAGAGGTAGGAATAAAGCTCTTTTTGGTGATAAAAACGGATGTTGAACTTTTTTTATCAGTGCCTATACTTTACAAAAAAAAAATGCTGACTTATTTTTTTAGTAGAGAAAAGTAAAATGAAACGGGTAGAAATCTATTAAAAACAAGTTGTTCTGGTGGAAGTAAAAAGTAAAATCGAATCTTAAAATGAACAAAAATTATTGTTTCACGGTCTATACAACATCTATCTATGCAATTCGCTCAAATAAACCAATACATGGTATTTTCCTGGATTTCTAGAATTTTGAAAACTTTTAAGATATACTGAAAACACAAGATCCACGAAAAAGGAAGCAGTAATGTGTTTTAGGAGCAAAAATAAATTGTAGTCTCAATAACCTTTCATCAGCAATAATTTTGATAGCTTTAGCATACAATTTTAATTATTTTGGAAACTCGAGCAGAAAATAAGAAATTTTATTAAAAGTCATTTAGCAGCATATAAAACATGACAGACTGATTTATAAGCCAATTCATTAGTCTCACCAGCATTATTAGTCAGTAGTTATATAAATTTTTAACTGTGGAAATGCTATTTTATATTATTTGAAATCAGAATCTAAGTAATCATAATGTTAACTCCAGGGATTCTGTTATTCCGGCTTGGAGTATATAGAATGTCATGCCATGATGCAAATTTGTTAAGCTAGTCAAGAATCCTAACACTGCTGAGACACTTTCACTTAAAATTGGTCAAAAAATTGTTGATCTACATCTATCTAATTTACATCTATCTACAAGGTGTTACAAATTAAGTGAATTCAGATCATATCTAAACATTATGAAATACCTTTTTTTGTCTAAAGTAATAACATCCTAATGCGGTTATTTTTTTCTGCTTATAGAATTTAACGAATGAAAATATAGAGAGAAAACGGGTATAATATACAAAGCAGTGGACAAAAAGAAAACAAAGTTAAAATAATAAAAATCTGAATATTTTGACTTCACGTTCGGGAGCCTTATCAACGGAAAAAATGAATTAAACTAAATTAAACACAACGTATAAAGGAAAAGACAAAAAAAAACAAGAAATAAAACTCACATTTTAATAAATTCTAGCATCATTAAACCAATATCAATATCACTTCCAATAGACTGATAGTGCAAATAATACGAATGCGCGACACAGTATGACAAGTTAGATTTTCTGTGGTACAATTTGAATTGAACAAATGGACTACTCAAAACTGCCACAGCTAAAATCAACCTGCCCCATGCTAGTCTAGATATTGGCACTAGTTAAGACTAATTAAACAAATTGACTGCTATTCTTAGCCAAGTGGATTGGTGTGCGGGATTTATGATCCTTTGTCTCTCAGGGCGAGGGTTCGAATCCTAGTGTTCCCAATTATTTGGTTTAGGACGGGGGTCAGTGGCGTGACTCTGTAAGCTCAGCCAGATTCGACCCAGCTCTAAATTGGTAGGGTGTGCGAAAGTACAGGATGGTTGCCCCCCCCCCCATTGTATGAAAAAGAGATCAGCACCAACGGTAGGGACTGCCTAGTCCAATGCTGTATTCTCTACCTGTTTTTACTCAAAAGTGCCACTGATAGAATCAACCAGCCCCATGCTAGTCTAGATATTTTAGCTACTATGCTCAGTGAAGGACTTTTTCTGCAGAGACCAGGCTATACTCCACAAAGTAAAACTAACTGGTGTATATTTTCAAATTAGATAAATGATATATTTTATTATAATACGATCAGTATAAAGCTGGAAAGTTTTGGACAATAAAATACATTTATTATTTACCTATAGTTTTTTGTAGTCTTATGGAAATACCCAGAAACTCAAATTATTTCTTATATGTACACATTACTGTTGAATCTATTTACATTTCGTTAGATGTGCCAAAGGTGGATCTAGAGCAAAATCTGGGGGAGGGGTGGGTAATTTGACAAGGGCGCTAATAGTTGACCAAATGTACAAGTTTATTAATAAAAAAGAAAAAAAAACGGAATAAGGGGGTCAGGAAAATCTTGGGGAGGTGGCCCCTGGGGCTCCTGGATCATCCTAGATGTTCTTCTTATTATTCTCATTGCTATTCACTGTCCTAATTATTTTCGTTTCTTGCCTTTTTTGTAGCAATTTTTTTAAAATAACTGATTGTTTAATTCAGCTTTTTTTATCAGTATTATTAATTCAAAAGTTATGTTAGTGTTGTAGCTGTCGAGTGTCAATACATTTTATGTCTTCCCATAGATGGCTACTTATCATATTTATAATTTCTGTTTACAATAAATGAATCTTAATCCAATAAGAAAAAATCATTTTAATAAAATAAATATTTGAATCATTTTCTTTCAGGTTCGTCATTATGGCATTGTGGCAAATATAGGGATGACTGCCATTTGTAATCTTCAGATTTGGCGCAATGCCAGCTTAAGAGTAGCTACCATCACATCAGCACTAGGTCATGAGGCCAAGTTTTTGCGTAAAAAAAGTAAGAGAGATGCCCCTCGCAATGTTTATGTTTCTCAAGCAAAAGACATATTCAGCAATCTTGCTTTAGAGCATTGGCTTTATCAGAATGTAGACCTTAGTTCTGAAAGGATCCTGCTTTTATGGTGGAATGATCCTTGTGTTGTTATTGGTCGACACCAAAATCCCTTTTGTGAAGTAAATATTAAAAAAATGAAGGAAAATGGTGTAGTTTTAGCAAGGAGAAACAGTGGCGGTGGAACTGTTTATCATGATAGAGGAAATTTAAATTTGTCATTTCTGGCACCGCGGGATTTATATAACCGAAGAGAGAATCTAAAAATAATTTGCGATGCCCTCTATAAAAACTATGGGATGAATGTGAGCATTAACCCAAGAGATGATATATTTTTAGATACATTTTATAAAATATCTGGCACTGCCTCAAAACTCGGTGCAACCAACTCTTATCATCACTGCACATTGCTTGTTGATGTTGATACAAGCACTTTAAATTCAATACTAACCCCTGAGGACATAGGAATTATTAGTAGAGCAACAGCTAGTGTGCCATCTATGACAAAAAATTTGGTAGAAGATACCCCGACAGTGAATGTAGAAGGTATAGCATCTGCTGTAGCTAATACCTATTTAGAAGTTGGATCTTCATCCTTAAATTGTGGTATACAAAGTGTTAACCCTACAGAATCATGGTTTCCTGGAATAGGTGCTATTATCAACGAACTTAAAAGTATTGAGTGGATTTATGACAAAACTCCCAAGTTTAGCATATCAAAAGTAGTACCAGTACCTATAGAATTTGGGAGTCGACTTGGAAGCTCTTTAAATATTTTCCTCTCAGTAGAGCATGGAAAAATAGTTGAAACGAGTGATCCTTTAAAATCCTTGGATATACTTACTAAAAAATTATATAACTTGGGTGAAGTTGATAGTAGTCATTTTGATGAATGTCAGTTGTTTTGTTTTGAAGTTTTAAAATCCTGCATTGCTAATTTTTGTATAGTGTAGCAATTTTAAACCTCCATTTTAAAGATAGTTTGACAAACTAATAGTTTGCTTTTAATCTTTAAGAAAAGATTGCTTTTAGTGACGTATTAGTTCGAATGACTTTTCCAATCTTATTGCAATCATTTGCCTATATCCACGTGTAAATGAGCTCCTATATTATCGTTTAGTGTAATCTTAGGAGAACTGTAATTGGAATTTATGCCTATGTACACAGCAAAAAAAATTTGGCGATGGGGCATTAGAAAAATTTTCTTCAAGTTCCGTTTTTTACAATAAGGCCCAGTCTGCTTTGTTCTGATATCTTTAGACAAAAAGAAGATTTGCTAAGAAAAATATGATGAAAGGCTCTGCCTTTGTTTCAGATAATCAGAGTTTACTCTGTGATTGGTGGTGCAAGGACTTCGATAGAATATCGTCGAAGTCTTCTGTTCAGTTTTCTATTCGTACCTTTGAATGAGATCAGCGAGTTCTAAGATTTTAGTACTCTGGTATAGCCAGAAAGGGCAATATGAGGAGAAAGGAGATCAAGTTTAACAATTTTTCGAATAAGCGCAATCGGTGAGGAGTTAAGAATTACACAATGATTGTGCGATAGTGATTCTTTAAAATCGTTGAATATACTTACTAAAAAAAATTGTATAACTTGGATATTGCTAATTTTTGCATAGTGTAATAATTTTCGAATAAGTACAATCGGTGAAGGGTTAAAAATTAAATAATGGTTGTGTGATAAAACCATGTCCAGTACAATCAAATAATACCAGTGCCTATAAAATTTAGCGGTCAAATTGGAAGCTCTTTAAATATTTTCAGTAAAGCATGGAAAGATAGTTGAAACGTGGTTCTGAAAAAAAAAATCGGATTTACTTACTAAAAGATTGTATAACTTGGACGAAGTTTGATATTAGACATTTTAATGATTGTCAATTGTTTTTTTATTTTTTTTTTAACTTTAAAACCCTGAATTGCTAATTTTGTATAGTGTTTGAATAAGTACAATTGGTGAAGAGTCAAAAATTACACTGTGGTTATGTGGTAAAACATCCCTGTTCAGTATAATCAAAATAATACAAATGACGGAAGAATTTAGCTGTCAACTTGGAAGCTATTAAATCATAAAATAAAATGTTCCTTTTTTAATAATATAAAAAACAAAGTTAAAACTTAGAATGAATACAGATTATCCTGAATAAGGGAGCCTATTTTCCTATTAAGTACTGTTAAGGGGCCTATTAAGTGCTTTCCTGAAAGCTTTTTAGAATATAACAGGTGTAACCAGCTAGTAAATTCAAGTATTTTATTTAATGGCTGCTTATTAAAACTTTTGTACTAAAAAATCTATTGCTTCAGGCAAATACAACTGAAACTACCCATTATCTTTAAAATGTTGGGATAAATTTTCCGATTATGTAACTTATGTTTGATTTATTCATGCTTGAGACTTTTAGAAAAATGATAAACTTTATTAAAAGAGCAATGGGTTAAGTCGAAGGGAGTCACTGTCATGCACAGGAATATTGCTTTTCATTGTAATTTCTGATGTTGCTCTTTAATTTAAATTTTTTAAACTTTTTTTTTCTCTTATGCTTTACTAGTAAACGAGCCTAGTGGATGACATTAAGTTTTTGAACATTAATTTATTTTTTTTCAATGACCAGTAACTTTGTAGTTGGACATACTAATCACTTCTAATCACTAATCGTTCCAATCACTGTAATTTTTAGAAAAACAAGCAGAAATTGAAGCCAGCTATACATAAATTGACGAAAGTGTGCACTACATTAAATTAAAAGATTTAATATTAAAAAAAAAACTGTAATTTTTGGTCTTTTGTGATTAGATTGAAGCATTGAAGAAAAAATATTAACCCACAATACCCCCGACACGCAATTCGAAGTCAACTTGCGTCTGACTTTCAGTATATTCAGATGTGTCTACACAAGAAAGATTCAGAAAAAAATGCATTTTTTTCAACAATAAAATAGTTTATTTAAGTATATTTGCCTTACAGAATCAAATAAGATTATCTTAAATATGAACAGGGCTAGTTTTACCACCAACCCACGCTGTTTAGTATAAAGCTTTAAAAAGTTTCTTAGAGCAAAAAGTTTATTTCAAAAAGTTATCAAAAAAGTTTATTTCAAAAAGTTATCAAACAAGTTTATTTCAAAAAGTTATTATAATTTTTAGGTTCTTCAAGAGGATATATGTATAATTTTTAGGGATGCCCCCTATTCTCCCATCTTTGTGCAAGTGGGTATATGAATAAAATTGTCAATTTTGCAATCAAAGTATTTCCATAATTAAGGGAAATCTCTCTCACCTTCCCCCAAAAACTTGATTTTACAAAAATCAAAATTACATCTGAAAACATGGAATTGAGGTTTCCCCCACAGAAAGTTTCAGCTCTAAGCCCAAGATAGTGCCCCTTCCCCCACCAAAACAATCCTGCGTCTGTGAATAGTTAAGAGTTCTTCCAAACTTCTAAAGAATTTTGTTTTCAAGGAAGAGACCTGCCTGAGTACATGCAACCGTATGAATATAGTCCTTTATTTTAAATCCAAATACACCCACAATAAAATGGAGTCTTTCTCTCCTTTGTACTGGAATTGCATGCTTAGTCCAGATACATTCTTCCAAATGAATGGAGTTCCTTGGGGGTAAATCCTCCTCCCACATCTTGCAGATTCGAACTTCATAGAAAGTTTTCGACTTTCGGTCTATTCCAAAACGACTATCTCGTCCATAAACCTCCCGTTTCGTTTTATCTAACTGTCCGTAAAGCAAAACAATGTTTCTTACTCATTGGGTTTCATATACGTAGGCTTCATCAGTTTCACTTTTATTTGAAATTTTAGGGATCTTCAGTTCGTCTACTATTTTTTCTTCTTTCAGCGACCATACTTTCTGTTCTTTTACTGATTTTATTTTCTTCTTCTTCCAGCAATCACACTGTCGAACGTTCATTTTATGTATTATTTTAGTATTGCGTATTTTAAACCTGTACAATATATATATATATATATATATATATATATATATATATATATATATATATATATATATATATATATATATATATATATATATATATATCAAGGAGGCACACTCGTGCCTCTATAAAGAGGCGAACCACGACAATGTTAAGCGATCTTCGGTTCCAGTGGTCGCAGAGGGATGAAGAGGGATGCATTTCGTAGCCCGAGCTTCAACTAAGAAACCTGCCAAATTTCATCCCCCTCCGACTTTTCCTTCATGGGGAAAATCTGGCCGAAAGTTTCGACCCACCAACCCCAGCCCCCCTATAACGTTATCCTGCGTCCCAAAGTCGAACCTTAAAACGTACAGGAATTAGGAGAGGCAGTTGGGGGGGCTGCCGCCCCCCAAAACCCCGCTTTTAAAGACTTTTGTACAGGTTTTTTGTTTTGTTAATTAAAAGAGGGCCTTTCCGAAGCCAAGAGCGGGGGGTTAGGGGGCGGCAGCCCCCACAACAAAAAACCTTTACAAAATAGTCTTTAAAAGCGAGGGGTTTGGGGGGCGGCAGCCCCCCAACTGCCTCTCCTAATTCCTGTACGTTTTAAGGTTCGACTTTGGGACGCAGCCTCTTTAACTCTTTAAGAAAACGAAGTTTTTTCCATATTATATATATATATATATATATATATATATATATATATATATATATATATATATATATATATATATATATATATATATATATATGCACACAGGGGGTGAAACTGCCCCCTAAGAGTGATTTTATGACCCACCTTTAAAAATGTGGGTTATACTTTTCTTTTTACTTTAGTAAAAGTTTGAAATTCATTGACTGCTATCTTACTATGTATATTTCTCACTATGTACATTTGTTATTTTCGTATTTATATGTTTTGTTCTTAGTTTTTACTTCTGTTATATTTTTCAAGTTTATTTTACTTTTACTGGAGTTTGTGTTTCAATTAACGCAGTGTATTATTTTTGTTACGAAACTTATGATTATTATATTTTATTCATTGTTGTACATTATTATCACTTACTATTATTATATAAAAGGTTTTTATTTAATATTTTTACTCAATAATTTATATATATGTATGTATAAAGCAAACTATAACAGTGTATTTACAATCTAGGAAAAAGACTAGTCTGCTTTTTGGGTAGATTTTATTTTTTTATAAAACGAAGCTGATAGGATAGTTTTGCGCTAAAGAAGGACAAAATGAAAACAAACAAGCGTAATATCAATAGCCTGTAATAGTAAATGGTAGTTCTTTTGGGCCATTGGAAAAACAATTCTTTTTTTATTCGTTATTTTAAGAAGACATTTTTGCGATGAGTCAGGGAACCGCTGCACCTTTCCAGCACTTTTAGGTTTTGGTCAACTTCAGTTTGAAACTAGTGCGGTGCCTGTTTGCTTGTTTAAACAGCGCTTTCTACGTCAAAGCCGGAACATGGGTCGAAGAAAAAAAACTCGTGGCATAACACCTTCAGGCGTCTCTCACATGGACAATAAAACTTAATTTCCTCTCACTCACTGTTGACTCTGGCTCTAAAAAAAAAGAAAAAAAAACATTCATTTCTGCCCCAGGCAAAAATCACACCGACCTTTCTAAAATTTGTTGTCGTATTTATCAATCCACCCTAAGTACTACACTTTCCGTAAAACTGCAGAGATTAGACCCCTTACCACTTTCTCAGAATAACCCGAAGTCGGTGGCACCGAAAATGAAAATAAATGCAAGTCAAAACCAAAGTGCCACAACATAACCATAAAAACATACCACATAACACAACATAAAATTAGAGCATCTACCACCAGCTACCACAACATAAAATCAGCTAGGTTGATGCATTCCCATGATGACAAAGAGTAGCCTACATCAAAATTATCGACAAAAAAAAACGAGTTCTTACCATTATTTTAGTAGAAGGGGGACTGTTAGAATCGAAATCCTACCTGCTTTAAATACCTTTTCCTCATCGTCGGTGCACTCATCCTAACGCTTAAGAAGGGCATTAGATTTTTCCAGGGCACTGGGTTATCAGGCCAAAAAATCCAAATCTGTTCCTGCTCCTCTATTTCATGCCGTTATCAACAAAACCTTTGCAGAATTTGAGACTAGTCTGCCATTCTCAAATATATAATTGTAAATACGGTAGGAAAGCGAAAGTTTGACCCAATACTCTTCGCACACTTCATCAACTGTTGTTTGACCCCCCCCCCCCTCCGATATTTTTATCCGACTCGTTAAAACGTAAAAAAAATGCATAGAAACAAATTTGTATTGTGTTTAAAGTTCTTTTTCTTTGGGGGGGGGGGGCAAGTGCTACAAGGAGCATTGTTTTCACGGTGAATAAAAAGTAATTTATCATTTTATATTTGCATTCAGTGGGGTTCAAAGGGGAATTCAAAATTGGGAGGGGCGGCAACTGTCCCTTCCAAAACTAGGTTTGACCCCCCTCCCCTGGCCGAAACATAGTTTCTTCAAAAATCTTGTCAAAACTAAGATAAGTCTGCATAACTCAAGTATCAACAGAAGGGGATCAGTTTTTTTAGTTTACATTTACCTTTGTAGTACTGTAAAGCAGCTTTATGGTACCAAATGACTCATTTTTCAGTTTTTACTGTCATTTTGACTGGATTTGGGAAAATTAGCTCTAACTTTGCCCTCCCCAGGATTTTGACGAAATTACCTCACTGATGAAACTTCTAAAAAAGCAAGACATACTTATCTAAAGATTAAAACAAAGAAGTAAAAAGAAATTACTATTCTTTGGGGTAAGAATTGTGAATTTGTTTCATTGGTTGACGTTTGCAACGTATTTCACAAACAAATCACATTATTTCTTAAGTGTTCGTAAGAAAGGGAGCATTTCAGAGACACAAAAACCCATAAACCAGGTCGTCCCTAATGGGGTGGGGGAGGTCGTAAAGGAGAATTTAAAGGAAAATAGAACTTCACGGTAGGGGGTAAAGAGTAAAGCTTGTCGTATACACAGCCAGTATGGTCTCAGAACGCGTTTAGAGTAAAGCTCGGAATAGATTGGGATGGAGAAGGAGCGCACGCAGCTGTGTCGGCTTCAGAAAGTTTGGTGGTGCAGTGAGTTATGTTAGTAGGAATTGATTTTCAAAAAGAAAAAATCTCCGATATTTAAAGAACCTAAAAAAAACAGGTGAATGAAACTTACAGGAATTTCCACTAATATAAACTCCTAAGAATCTCCGTAGGTTTCATTCACCAAACTCAAGTACTTTCTTCATACCATTAAGTTTGACCGGAAAGCGGTCGTTTAATTTAATGTTTAATCGACAAACTTGAAACCTCTAAATATTTCTGAGAACCAATTAAAATAGGCGAGGACAGATTGGACCAATCAATGTAGCATGTTTAGTTTTTAGGAGTGGAGCAAATCTAAGCTATAGATAAAAGGCGCCTTCCATGTTACCGTAGCCAAATTACCTCTATTATATACCGAAATGCTGGTGTCAAGAAGTCAAACCTGTAGTTCTTACCTGGTAAATTATTAGTAACCTGGTGGGTAATATTCAGAGTTTGTTTGTGTTTGCCTATGTTTTTGAGGATCAAGTGTATTTTAATACGTCTGAGTATTTAAGTTGAGTAATGTACTTAACAAAGCCGAACGGGGGGGGGGGGGAGAGTAATAGGTTTTGACTCCCCCCCCCAAAAAAAAAATGTCAGATCCGTGAAAACGTATCAAAATGTATCTGAAAAAACTTTCGATGCGTTTTGTAAAAAAAAAATAATGTAAACCAACTCCCGAAAAAAAAATCCTGGATATGCTCTTGGTATTTGAGCATTTGTATATACAAGGTGTATTTGCAGAGTATATATATATATATATATATATATATATATATATATATATATATATATATATATATATATATATATATATATATATATATATATATATATATATATATATATATATATTGCAGTATATTCGAGCATTTCAGTGATTACACATCATTAAAATAATTATTACTATTTTTTTTTATTATTCTATAGCCAAGTTAGTTTCATGTTGGAGAAAGAGTTCTTATCATGGTATAATTTCATTTTGGATACATACTTGACACGCTTAAATGACAATCAAATTTGGTTGCTCAATACCAGGGTCGGGACCTTGTGGATCTGAAGTCGGGACAGCAAGTTTCTATTTTCGGCGCTCAAGAAACACGTGATGGGGTCGATCAGACCAATTATCCAACAAGCTTGATTACTTATCTTTAGCGTTTCACGGGAGTTTATTGACATCAGAGATTATTAGGAGAGCTACTTGAACCGGTCTGGATCAGCTCTTGAATAAGCTATACCTGCTAATCCCAGAAAATGCAGGATAAGTGACGTTACTTGTAAACAAACCATAAGATCCTTTCAAAAATTGAAGAATATATGAGATTATATGCAGAGAACAAAAGGGTAAACCTTTTTTTGGTTTTAAACCAAGGTGTTTAAATTAACAGCAATAAGTAAATCTCGGGCATGTTTTTGATCTTTTAAGCTGTACACGATTGAATAGCCTACCTGATTCAGTAGTCAAAGCCAATATGATTATTAGCTCCGAAAATGGACTTGACTAATTTTGTAAAGAACACCCATGTCCCTTAGAATCATGACTATGACTAACTAACTAGAATGAAAATGGATATTGAGGCTTCTGCTATCACGGAATGGGTTTAAACTGTAGAACTCGGGAAGCGACTGTCTACCTGACAGTTGTCACCAGAACAGGGTAAAGTCGTGAAAATGGTAAACCTTCAGTGACCTGTAAATAAGCGATGTTTCCATTAAAATGCACGTGACCATTGTTGGTATTCCTCGTTCCCATCCTGATTACCATAAGCGTTGGTTGCCTGGCTGTCCATAAGAGTTTCAGCAAGCACGTGGCCTAATAAGGGATGCTCGTGTACACTCATAGAGGTGACTGAAACTGGCAATGCTGACTGCTAACTTCAGTGACATAAAGAGATTAATAAAATAATGTGTAAAGATATATCTCCAAGGGGTCACATACTTTCAGAAGTCATATAAACCCGGTGGCACATATCAAGCGTGGTGAAACTTTACCAGTTGTGGCTGAACCGTATGGCACACGTGGCACACGTGGCGCTCCGAGATGAATGCCAGGTGGCGGACAGCGGGCAACCCCTTGATTACCCCAACATAAAAAGGTCACAGATAGGATCATTAATTGCAAAAACGGCTATGTTAGGAGAATAAAATTCAATAATATAGAGGGGAAAAACTGGGGATAAATCGTCATTGGCCCACTACCTCCAAACCTCCCCTGCCACCAAGAATAAAAATGGAGTGAAAATAACTAAAAAGTCTTGCGCAGTAGCTGTAATGCGGGTGATTACCCTAACCGAGAAATAAATCTGGGATAAAAATTCTCAGAGATCCTACCCTCCGTACCGAAATTATAAAACTTGTCAGAGTGTTTTTTTTTTTTAGTTGATACAGTATGTAAGTAATACAGGGACCTCCTTCTATATAGGGAGATACTATCATACAACCTAAGGGCGTATCTAGGATTTTTGTCCGGGGGGGGGGTGATTAAAACCCAGTAACCCCCCTGGATAAGGCCTTGATAGAATGTATTTCATTTATTGGATTGTCTAGGGCACCAGATTCCAGATGCCTTTGGGTCCGAAGCTAAAATTCTACTATCCTGATTTAAGATCCCATGAAGCACCGGCCCGGGTACTGAAGACCTCACTTGGGGGAGAACCCCGTCACAAATCTCCTTTTAGTAAAACTGTTTTGTTCAGCAACAGTTAAAAATATTCCATTAAACAAACAGCAGTTAAAAGTATCAAAGTAGGTACACGGCTGGTTTTGACCATCCGGCTAGAAAAATAAATTTCATAACTTTAAAATATTTGCTCAAATATATTTGAATAAAGAAAATATATTTCAATACATTTATTCCCGAATAGTCAAATTGACGCCAGAAGAATGATTCAATCTTCAAAGACCATAATTTCTTTTTTCGTTTCGGGTTGTTTATCTTTCTACCCTAATTACTACTACTAATAACTCACCGCATCACCAAGCCGTCTGAGGCCAACACAGCTACGCACGCTCCTCCTCCAACTCAATCTATTCAAGGCCCCCCTCTTTACACCCTCCCAGGAAGTTCCCATTTCCTTTAAATCTTTATTTATGACATCCCCCCACCCCAAACGAGGACGACCTGCTCTCCGTTTAGCCCCAGACGGATGGCCAAAAGGACAATCTGTCATCCTTCACCCCCAGAACGTGGCCTAGCCATCTCAACCTTTCTTTCATTATAGCCCAAGAAAGCGGGATTGAACCACATTTTTCGTACGACCTACTGTTTGAAATACGGTCAGTCAGCCGGGTATCCAGAAAAATCCGTAGGCAATTTCTCTGGAAAACATCTAGTAAATTTTCATCCACTTTTCGGAGCACCCATGCTTCAGAGCTATATTTGACCACTGTCATTATTGTAGCTTCCAATATTCTACCCTAATTAGCCTCAACAAATTTAGCTTCTGAAGGACCAGCGTTCTTTCGTTTCCAAAGCCATTGCAATACGTTTAAAGAACTTAAAACTGTGTATGAATTTTTATTATCAAAAATGACCAGGCCGTTTACGTCCAGTGAATCTAGTAGCTTCACGTGTTTCCTTTCCTTGCCTCTTTCTTCTCTCCTTTTTCTCTAAAATCCAGTCTCGACTCTTTTTAACCGATTTTGATTGTCTTATTTGCTTTACCCTTTCCCTATAATGAAAAAACACAAATAAATATGATAAGTTAATTGAATCGAAATTAATTATCCAAACATATATTCCATAGGCAAGATAAGAGACAACCTTCAGTCTAATTCTTGGAATCCAGTTGTGTATCTAGATATATATCTTGAGTAAAAGGAGGAGGGGTCCATTGGCGTTATTATAGGGGTTGTCAAAAATGATAGATTTTGACATTTAAGAGGTAACTTGGACCCTGACAATATGTTCCTACATATTCAAAACTGACATACCGCGCATAAAAGAAGGAGATATTGCATGCCTCTTCAATGCACCAGGTTTTTGGGAAACAAGGGTGCTAATCAAAATTTTTATCCCGGACGTAACAGAGGAAAGAACTACCACTGTGTAGGATAAACGTAATAATAAATATAATAATATTTATGCATCATGAAACAAAAAAAACAAACAATGAACACACTGTACCCCCGGAAAATCCCCACGAAGACTCCTTGGTGTGTAGAGAAGGGGGAAGAGACAAACAGAATAGAGGAAGGAGAAGAGGAGGCGAGGGAGGACAAACGAATCATTTATTTAATGAATTAAAGAGAAGGAACAAAAATTGTCTAAAAGAAAACAGATTAAATAAATTAGATACTCGAAATTGTCATTCGCTATTGGAACGCACTTTTAATCGTTTTTTTTTTAGTCAGACCCCGAAAACCAAGAACCGAAAACCTTAGGTTATTTTCTTGATCTATTAACCATGATGAACTACATTTCTATTAAATAAGTCCTAGGAATAGTTTATTTACAAAAAATCATTGAAGTTTTTACAGTGCGTGTGTATACTCTACCCTTTGCTCTATTTCACGGAGTAGGGAGGGGGAGAGAGGCTGGAAACTGATTTTTTTTTTTGATGGATTCACACACGAGGAGGGACACTGGTAGACACGAAAACATATGTTTAAAAGTAGTTAGAGAGAAAAAGATAACAATAAAACGGAACAAACGGGGATTTAGAACAGTATAATCTATAGAACTTGTATCTTTAATCTCATTAAATCAAAAATTTTAATTTATCAGAGAAAAAAATTCTGAAATCAGAATTTTTTACGAAAATAACGCTATTGAAAATTAATAAGTTTATATGAGTAAATTAATATAATTCAGTTGGTTTTCTTTGGTTTCCCATGAACCATAAATTGTAAAGTAGTCTCTTTATTTTTTTATGGAAAATAGGCAGTGCCATCTTAAAAAATAAGTAAAAGTATCAATCGGAAGCTATGTATTCCGCTTTAGAGGGCACTTTCAAAAAAAGTAATTAACGTTAGAACAATATACCAACATTAGAAATAGTATATCCAATTATACGCCCAATAACAAATACCTATATGGTAAAGGTAAAAGGTAAAGGATACGGCATAAGACTTTACAGTCCCTACCGGCGGTGCTGATCTCCGTTTCTTGGCCCTTCAGCCAGGAAGTGCAATGGGGGGTTGGGGGCCAACCATCCTGTGCTTTCGCACACCCTTCCTGTTTACCTTCCCCAGATTTCTCCAGGTACCCATTTAGAGCTGGGTCGACTTTGGCTAAGCTTACAGAGTCACGCCGCTGACCCCCGTCCCTAACTGAACAATTGGGTACATTGGGATTCGATATATCCCATATGCTTTGCTATTAACCGCAGTAACTCTTAGCTTTGAATGCACGGTGCACAACGAGTACCTGAAGTTACCCTACCAAGTAGGTATATCTCGTTATACAGTCACAAGGTTTTCGATCCTCATAAAACATTATATAATCTTTTTGCCTTTTCCATGCCCATTATCCGGCGGGTTTCGCTGCTGGTATCAAAATGATTTTATCATTATGCTGTGGAGCAAAATTACTGCGTTGAAATATTTTGTTTCTTGTGTAGTAACAGTAAGACAAAAAATTAGAAACTTCTTTCAATACAAAGATCGCTTAATGAAAGATACAAATTTATCTGAAGTCTAAAACTTAAGCCCTAGTTAACCCTAGTTGTAATGTCCTATGTCTATAATGTATATTTTGGCCCTAGTTTTAATGCCCGTTTTAGCCCTAGTTGTAGTGTCCTGTTAGACCTTTAGGGGGGGGGGGTTAGCTTGGTACAACCTATGCTTAATCCATAAATTCCTAATACCGTAAAAGTTTAAAAATCTTAAACAAATATGGCTGGAAATAAGGGCTAGTAACCTACTTGTGCCGGATTCTACCTCTATGGGGGCTAGAGAAAGGGCAAATTTTTCTAATCCAATATCTAAAAGATCAGATTACTGAATATCAAAAGAACTTGGCGGAAAGCGAGTGTTAATTTTCCCCATGAAACCCTTTTGGAGTCCTGATCCCGTCCAATCTCTGTGGGGAGTTGGGTGGATTCCTTAACTCTTGTCATCAGAATATCTACCAGATGTGGCTGTTGGATCTCAAATAGAAAGTAAGAGCAAGTGTTCTATGTCCGCTTTCTGAACGTCCATACCTAGTCCGACCCCTGAGGAAAAGAAGAAAGGTGACCCAAAACGACACCTTATAGAAGGCGTCGTCAAATCTTAGCCAAGCTTAGTGGAAAGTAATAGCTATCATCCTAATTGTGCCTGTTATGTATACTAACCCAATCCCATCTCTTTGGGGAGGGGGTGGGCGAGGTAAGATTGTACGTAAATTCTAGTTATCATAATATCCACCAGAGAGGGTTATCAAACTCCAGCTACATTTGGTAGAAAGCAAGAGAACCGTGTCATAGCTGGTTTTTGAGGCCTATTCCCAATTTGACCCTCGTGGGGGTGGGGGGAAGGGGTCCTCCATTCTAGCCATCACATCCGCAAAAACAGAAGGTCCTACATGAATCGTACTTGGTGGGAAGTAAGATGCTGCGGCATTGTGGTAAGGGAAGTAAGGTGGTGTGCCATTATACGCAGCAATGTTGCCATCACAATTCTCTTTTTAAAGTGCAGGAAAGGACAGTTTCTAAAAATATTCTAGTATACCTGTTTAGAAAACATTAAAAACCACCAAAGAGGTATCATTGAATAATTTGATAGCTTTGAAACTTTCCTGTTGCATGAACCACCGATTCAAATCTTTGTTGACACAGAATGCCTATTATTAATATTATATAATCTATATATATAAAAATAAGTTGTCTGTCTGTCAAGTGACGTCATGTTTCTGTGTCGACTGACGTCATGAAGTTAGTTGTCGTCATTTTTGCTATGACGGTGACGTCATTAAAGATATTTAAGACATGCGTTCACGGAAAATGTTTAATTGTAAAATGACTGAAGAACCTACAATGGCAACAGCCGAGGAAGCTGCTCAAAGAGTCTATGCCAAAAAACTTGCTGCTGATAGAGAAAGTAAGAAAAGAAAGCGTGCCGAGGAATCACAAGAACAGCAAGAAAACAGGCTTGCAGCTGATAGAGAAAGTAAGAAAAGAAAGCGTGCCGAGGAATCACAAGAACAGCAAGAAAACAGGCTTGCGGCTAAAGAACGCAAAACCGCGCAGTTAGATGAAAATCCACCTGGAAAGCGAGGGTCAAAACATATCAAAACTGGAAATGATAGCGATGATGATTGGGTTTGGGATTTTGACTTGGATAAGGTCATCAATGCCTACCAGATTAAGTTAAAAAACAAAGGTTCGGCGATATGTACTTCATAGTGACGCTGAAAAATAAAGAAGAAAAAAACTGAAAAAATGTAAAAAACTAAAAAAAATAAAAAGAAAAAACACTCAAAGATAAATTACAGACCGGGACACAAATGACGACCGACACAGAGGGAATATAAATGACGGACCGGGAACCTCAAAGAAAAATATTCAAGCCGAAGTAGCTGAGTTGGTAAAGCGTTATGTTCCAGGTTCCAGGTCCGAGAGGTTCCAGGTTCGAACCTTGGCTTTAGCATTAATACAAAAAAAGAAAAAAAACTAAAAAAGATAAAAACTACAAAAAAACTAAAAAGAAAATACTAAAAAAACTAAAAAAAATAAAAAAAAGGTAAAAAAACTAAAAAATAAAAAAAAAATTTAAAAAAATAAAAAAAAGGTAAAAACTACAAAAAAAACTAAAAAGAAAAAAAAACTAAAAACTAATAAAAAAAACTAAAAAAAACAAAAAAGAAAAAACTAAAAAAAAGGAAAAAACTGAAAAATAAAGGAGAAAAAGAAAACTAAAAACCGGGACACAGGGAATATAAATGACGACCGGGACACTCAAAGATAAATTACAGACTGGGACACAAATGACGACCGGGACACAGGGAATATAAATGACGACCCGAAATATTCACCTTATCCCTATGTCAGTTATGGAGTGTCGCATATATTTATCGATAATTCAAGAGGAGTAACCGTATAAACATTTGGTTTTGGAAAATTATCGTTCTTTGGTTATCGAGTTGGTAACTCGTATGCGACTAAAACTAAAAAAAATTTGAAGTTTCTTAATAATGTTTCAAAAATGTTAGGCTATTTCTATAAAAGAATATTACAATGTAAACATTGAAACCAGAAAAAATTAAGTTGAGATTTTGTTGAAATTCAAATCATTTACAGTATGACCAACAAAGTATTTTTTTTTAAGTTTTATCAACAGTAATTTTGAAGCTAAACAGATTTGCAAAGCTACTGCAGCTAGGACCCATGGGTTACAGATGTCGTATCACTTCACGGATCTTGACACCAGAGCTCTAGCTTTCTACCTCTTTTTGAGGGTTCGGTGAACTTTAAATGTAAATTAGATTTAGTGAAAAGATCTACTGAAACATTGTGATACAACTATCACAACACCATCTGTTCAATTAAAGATCTACTGAAACATTGTGATACAACCATCACAACACCATCTGTTCAATTAAAGATCTACTGAAACATTGTGATACAACCATCACAACACCATCTGTTCAATTAAAGATCTACTGAAACATTGTGATACAACTATCACAACACCATCTGTTCAATTAAAGATCTACTGAAACATTGTGATACAACCATCACAACACCATCTGTTCAATTAAAGATCTACTGAAACATTGTGATACAACCATCACAACACCATCTGTTCAATTAAAGATCTACTGAAACATTGTGATACAACTATCACAACACCATCTGTTCAATTAAAGATCTACTGAAACATTGTGATACAACTATCACAACACCATCTGTTCAATTAAAGATCTACTGAAACATTGTGATACAACTATCACAACACCATCTGTTCAATTAAAGATCTACTGAAACATTGTGATAAACTATCACAACACCATCTGTTCAATAAATGAGCTGACAAATAATACACCTAAAGTAGTACACGAGGTAAACGTAAAATATAATTATTGCATTCAAAGAGTATTTGTAACATTTATTATGTTTCAGACTTAACCTTGAGTTACTCTGGACCGTTCCAGGAGTTTAGATGAGCCCGGGTACACGGAGTTAAAACTATTTGAACGAGAGAAATTGCACAATTGAACTAGCTCCAAGTCTCTTAGTTTGGGAGGTAGGGGGCTGGCTTCTTAACAAGGGATATTCAAGAAATCGTAAGTATATGCCTACGCGTCCTGTAGTAACCCAGTAAGATTGATCTCTGCTTGGTTTTGCGGGACCAGGAGCTCGAACTCGCCTGCAACGACAGACTGCCGGGCCCGGAACTTGATTCTGGTGATGAGATTATGCAAAAGCGTCTCAAAAACAATCCAAACAAGAAGAAGCATACCACAGTCATATTTAATGAAAGTGAGAAAGATAGAAAATTGGAAAATAAAACAAAAATATCAAACTATATTTTCTATTAGTTACAAATCGAAAGGTAGTTTTTTCAAAGAAATCATTTTAAGAAAGTATGAAAAACAGATTATTTGAATACAATGCTTAGAAAAAAGTAGGATTCATAAATAATTAATATCTTTACATGAATAAAAATGTAGTAATATATTAATTTCAGCTTGAACAATGTGCTGTTATATTTCTAATCTCGCTACACAATAATTTGTCAGTCTGTTTCCAGCACTGATGTTTATTCTGATACACTTTGGAATTAAACCAAAACATGGTAATATGGGTATTTAGTAACACTCAATAAGCCTCAGACAGAGTTCTTACAGAATAGCTAACAAATTCGGAACATACCCATTATAAATAGGATTTTATATCACTAGAATTATAAGCAGAATTTCATATAAATAGAATCTATAAATATAATTTTTCAACCATTAGTTGTAAGGCTATAAGACAGAGCATATTGATTTTAAATATATTTTTTATAGTCGTTCAAATGCTACTAAAGTAATGTCTACCTAATATAGTGTTTGAATTTACTACTTGCCTTTTACTAAAAATGGCCTGATTAGAGGTTCCTTCTTCCATTCCAGTTTGGCCTTGGGGCAATGGCTGAGGACCACCTGTCATCAAAACTAAAAAATATTTCTTCGCTTTTGTACTATTGGGAAAGTCAACAACTAAACCACCAGTGAAACCGCTTTTCATTGCCTGAGTAGTTATCAGTTCAATTTGTTTTGGGTTTTCTGGGTAAAATTGTAACGCGGCTCTTGCTCCTCTGTTCTGAAAATAAGATAATTAATTTTGTAACTAGAACTACTGATATGATTTGACATTTGCTCCAAAGAATCCACCTGGTCACTGTGGTCACGACCACCGGGCCAAAATCGGCTCTTGGCTCTATTCTGAAAATAGGAATGATTATTTTTGTAGCTAGTAAAACGATATGATTTGATATTTAATGTAAAAAAAAACAGGTCTTCTTGGTCATGGCCACCAATCCCTAAAGTAGCTCTTGCTCCCTTGTCCCAAAATAAATAATTATTTTCATAGCCAGAAATACTTATATAATTTGATATTGAGTACGAAAAAAAATTTGACACTGAGTACGACGAGACATACGACACCGATCTCATCTGCTAGGTGGCACATGTCTTCTATCCATGTGTGTCTTTGCTCTTCCTTTTCATTTTTGACACACCGCCGCTTTTTTCCAACCGCGTGTGTCTGCTCTCCATTTACATTTTTGACTCGCTCAGATGCTCGGGGTCACTTGTCTTTTAAACGCGTGTCTTTGCTCTTCATTTTCATTTTTTACAGGCTCTAATGGTCGTTTTCGCATATCTTCTAACCTCCCGTGTCCGCTCTTCATTTTCATTTTATGTTTATGGATTTTGATTACTTCAGATAATTTAGCAATGGCCTTTGCTTTAGCTGCCCGAATTGGTGTTGTCCCAGTCGATGGTGCAAATTTTCATTTTTCTGGCCTTCAGACCGGCGTAAGCCAGGTTGGTTTCCACCCCCAAGGCAAATTTACTCATGATAGTACGAAAGGACCTCTTGAGATTTTATGTCAACTTGGCAGATAAATGCGTTAGATTTAGGGTCTATTTATAAAGGGACCTTAGTTGATAGCTCTAGCTTTAATAAGGACTAGCTCGACAGACGACATTTGCAAAAACCAAACTTAAGGCTTCAAACTTCTGACATATCTAGATCGTTTTTTTTATGCGAAAATATCCCAAGATACCAATTTTCCCGAAAAGATTTGGAGCCGTTTTCGAGAAAAGATACATAAATAATTAACTACATACATATACAATTATTGCTCGTTTATAAAGATAGTATATATATATATATATATATATATATATAATATATATATATATATATATATATATATATATATATTTATATATATATATATATATATATATATAATATATATATATATATATATCTCGACCCTCTTCTAGAGGGTCAAGATTCCTTCAGAGGACTAGCCCAATAGAGCACCATCAGCTGTTTTTTCGATTTAAAATGACAGCCTCAGGTACAAAATCCTCCCCCAGAGACCCCTGAAATATTAAAGATATTCATCTAAGCTTAGAGTCGAATATTAAGAAAGAACAAAATTGCATAGAATCAACACATAAATATGTATATATTTATGCTACTACAAATATTGTATAAGAATAAGCAGTAAGTGGAAATAAGAAGAATAAGAAGAATAGAAGAATTACTTTCTGATAATATGAACATCTGAATAATCGTCTAACCTTGCTGCAGCAGGGATCGAACCCTGGCACTCCGTATTGTCAAGCAGATCAACCCACTGCGCTATAATAGGCGGAGAATAGAAGAAATAATAACAAGAATAGTGGAAACATAAAAATAAGAAGCAAGTATAAAATAAGAATAAGTATCTAACTAAATCTTAATCTAAAATTACAGTCAAATTAAATTGGAGGCAAAGACCTTACCAGAGATGCATAAAGAGTTGAAAAGAATTTAAGGAGCCTTTTAGCAGGTGAATGTGAAGTTTTGTCTGCATTACAAAGCCATTGAATTGCAGAAACGCTTATCGCCCCATCAAAGCTGCCAGGTCGGAATGGTACCCCTTGGCCAATATCGTTCAGAACCAAATCACCTTCAACTTCTTTTTCGATGGCGACATCTATATTAATCTAAATATTATTTAACAATCAACGATCAGTTGATTATCAAACCCATTTACTACCATGTTTTATAAATTATCTTATACACATTTATACGCATAGGCTGACAGAAAACATTTACTGAAGGAACAAGGAATAGCATGAATCACATTGAATAGCAAAGGAAAAGTTTCACAACAAAATCTGCTGTTAGAAGACAAAGTAGAATTATAATACAATGAAAGGAACATGTTAGTTTAGGGTGTGTGATTCTATTATTGATAAATGGAAAGGAGGAATTAAAATTTAGTATTTATGACACGTGCAAAATTACACAGGATGACAAGTGATACTGAACAGGAACATTCCTGGCTTCTACTGAATTATATAACAACGCAAATAAAGCAAAATTATAACGACTGAGGAAAAGCTGGGAAAGAAGTTTTTTGGTATCTATGACGGCATGCCAAATCATACATTATTTTGAATGAATCCGAGCAGCTAAAGTAAAAGGCAAGAAAAAAAGTCGGAGATAATAATACAGGAAAATGAAGGGAAATGAGATGCAGTTAAATGGGGGAGGTATTCATAAGATAATAGTTGGTACGGCAGGGAGTCGGGATTTGAGCTGATTTGTATCTTATTCCGGCTTTATAGATTATTTTTATGAACTATGTTATAAGGGATAAAGCAAAGGTTATGGGAGAAAATAGTGTCAAACGGCGAAGGTATATAACAAAGGGATATCCCCCATATCCCCAAATATCCCCATATCCCCAAAGGGATATGGGAGAAAATAGTGTCAAACAGCGAAGGTATAACACTCCTGGACTTACAATATGCTGGGGGTTTGGTTGTCATGGATAACAATATTATAAAAATTGTATTGGTAGTTTTGAGAGTTTGAGATGCGACATTAGGTTCGACAATTTACGGAAAAGAGAATAAGGGAGTAAATGAGGATAAAGAGGCGATTCGAAGTAACAAAATACTGACGGAGTGGAAAGTTCCACTCTAGGTAGCGGTATTAGCAAGAACAGTAAGTACAGTGAAGATGTAAAAAGTCTAACAGCCAAGACACGTTTTTTTTCACAGTTGCAAAGGTTTGCAAGAATAGAAAGGTAAGTCTCGAACTAAGATTAGATACGGAAAACTATGTGCCCTTCGAAAGGGCAAGAAGATATTTCAGACGTTTTCCGATGGAATTATCTAAGGACAGTTTAGGATACTCGTTTATACGACCGTATATCAAAGAATAGCCTGTACAAAAATAGCGGTTCACCCTCATTTCCTAGGGCTACAATGAAAGAAAGGTTAACATGGTTAGGTAACATTTCATGGATAAAAGATGGTATATTCCAAAAAAACTCTGGGCTTCGGAATTCTATACGGCAGAATGTCTTCAAATGAACTGGGGACACTTTATAAAGAAAGATTTGAATGAAAAAGGGAATAGATGGGAGGGAGTAAAGGGTGAAATTTTGAACATATTGAGCCGTTAAAACGGCTAGGACATGTTTTACAGATAAAGGCTGACAGATTGCCAAAGGTTGTTGATTTTGGCCGTCCATCTAGGGCCAAACAAAATCAGATTGTTACCAAACGGGGTGGGAATGGGTCATAAGGAAGGATTTCATAAAAATTAGAACTTCTTGGGAGTGGGTCACTAGTGAAGCTTTGACAAACAAGAGGAATGTGGAGAAGAAGCTTGTTCAGCTGTGTTTGCCTCCGGTGACTTGGTGCTGCAATGAGTAGTTAGTAGTATTAATATTTGGCATTATTAATCAAGCACTAAGAAAATGATCACAAACCCACAAAATAAGCAAAGCTTTGTATGTAGCCTAAGACTTATCTGGACATTAGAGGGGGGGGGGAGGCTGGAATGCAATTGGAATGGTAGGCTAGCATAATTACATTTGGAAAGAACATTATACAGAAAATCAAACGATGTTTCTTTTATCTGGTTTTATATTAGGTTAAAGGGTAAATTTACATATAAAACTTCCAGAAATTAATTTGTAGCCTAAGTAGCCTAAAGCTTTGAGACCGAATTATTACTAGTTTCAAGACTATTCACTATCTGGAGAAGCAAGCTAGTAAAGATGAATGACTTCAGGAATCGATCCGGAGCCTAAATTATACTAGATTTTTTTTTTTTTTTAGATATCTCCTTCTTCCTTGTTTCCTTAGCCGTCCTGGCTAAGTGGTTGTTGCGCTAGTTTGAGAATTCTTTGTCCAAGGGGCACGGGTGCGATCCCAGGCGTAGCCAGTTATTTGGTTTGGGACGGGGGTCAGTGGCATGACTCTGTAAGCTCAGCCAGAATCGACCCAGCTCTAAATAGGTACCTGGAGAATACTGGGGAAGGTAAGCAAGATGGGTATGTGAAAGCAAAGGATGGTTGGCCCCCAACCCCTCATTGCATTTCCTGGCTGAAGGGCCACGAAACGGAGATCAGCACCACCTGTTTGGACCTTAAGGGTCTAGTGCCGTCTTACTTACTTATTATTTACTGCTACTACTCCTTACCCTAAAAAGAACACCCAGCATTATAGCCTAAGACAAGCATTGTGTTCTGAATAAAATCTACTGAAACAAATTGAAACAAATCTACAGGACAGATAGTAATTTTTTTGAAGAGGTGATTAATTTGCTACCTAAAGGACAGATTTACAATTTAATTCCTATTTCAGTACACTTTCAAAATATAATAATTTCTATTGCTGTAAACAAGTCCTAGACTACACTCCTCAGATCAATTCGGAAGGAGGAGGCTGTGGGGAATTTACCAACCCCCTCCCTCAGAACTTGAAACATGCCATTTTTGGGGTATTTTCATTGAAAATAAAAAAAGAATGGAAGGAGGAGGGTCTTGCTCATTGGGAGGGGAAGGTGCAAATATAAGAATGTACTCATGAAGTAATTTGGGTAATGTAATGTTCAAAACTATAATATTCAGCGAATTGTATGATGCATAGCATCATACGTTTTCAATTCTTAACGAGTGTCGTCAAAATCGGTTTAGGTTAATTATCCCCCCTCCTCTACATTTGAAAATGTATTTTGCCCTCTACTCCAATGGCGGTTCTGGCCTCTCTTGCACCCAACACAAAATCTTCAGTTTCATCCTTTTCCCCCTCCCCCTGTCTCCCTGAAATTTCCAGAACAAATTTTAACAGAATTCTCATGTATTAAAAATATATTCATTTATTTACAAAATTTGAATACAGAATATCACAAAAAACATCAAAATCCAATTTGCTTATACTTACTGCCAATTGTGCCATCTACTTTATTTAAATAAAAACTAATTTTAAACATTACAAAACGAACCGTTTAAATATATTTTTTTTAATTTGGGCCCCTAAGAATTCTTCTCCCGGGCAAGTACTCTCCTAGACAACCCCCCCACCATAAAACCACTTCTGCTCCTCCCCCTTTTATATTTTAATAAGTCAATTTTCTATAACAAAAAAAAACAAAAGAAAAACAATTTCAAAATTTTTTGAACTGTTCCAGAGATTGAGTAATTTTAATAATTTTCCGAAAATCAGACATGAGAAATAGCGTTTGAGAAGCTGTCTTTAGCAATATTCATCCTTCCCCAGGAATTATTGAAGACAAAATATGGACACCTAATTTTTCGGAATTATAACATACCTTCAACTTAATGACCTCTGCAACGGAGAAGGCAGAGTTTTTTCGTCTGTCTAAATATAAACTATACCATAAGAGTTTTGTTACTTTTTTACAGTATAATATTCGACGAATCATATTTGGTTTTAGTCTACAAGTCAAGAGGAGGGGGAACATATCTAATGTTTTGTATTTCAATTCTTTTATTGTTATGGTGGTCTCCGCTGAAGATGATTGCGGATCAAACAATCTAAATGTATGAAATATTTTATACTTTTATGTTCAAATGCATTAAAACCAATTCCAGTATACATTCTATTATAAATGTTAAGTCCAGTTGGTCTACTAATAAGTCCAAAAGTATGATAGCGATAAAAAAAAAGACACAAATTTGTATTACCTAGCATAGCTGAGGATATATCCACTCCAACCCAATGATGACCTTGTTCTGTAAGTGCTTCACCGCTGAGTCCCGACCCGCAACCAATGTCAAGGATATAACTAGGACAATCTTCAGGTAAAGCTAGTAATTCTATTGCCCTTTCCGCCATTGTTTGTTGAATTTCCATAATTCTTGAACTGAAATTAAAACACATATTATATAAAAAAAAAAATAGCTCAAACAACCCTTTAAAAAGAATGAAGCCAAACAAATACAAATTTTATGGTCCCAAGCGATTTTGCTGCAGCATTATAGGGAGGGGGTGCATGACTATGTCTATTTTCATTCCACCCTGAATAGTTACTAGAAAAAAATCTTGAGGAGAAAGCCCTCCCGGCCTACCTATTTAAATCTCTACTTAAAGTCCGGCTTGAACATCTTATTCTGCAATTTGGAAAATCCGTCCTAGCCAATACGAGCCACCGATCACTACTAGCCGAACCAGCCCCTCCCAACTGTCGAACTCAGTTACAAAATAAACTTCTACCCCCTAAAGTACGAGCTAGTCGTTACTCCAACTCATTTGTGCCTTTCTTCACATCGATTTTCAATGCTGAGCTGTAGTGTGTGATTTTTGTTCAAATGCAAGATTTTGTAAAAAACTAAATTTAGCTATGCTACGATAGTTTTTAAATATACCGATCTCTCTCTCTCTCTCTCTCTCTCTCTCTCTCTCTCTCTCTCTCTCTTCCCTCTCTCTCTCTCTCTCTCTCTCTCTCTCTCTCTCTCTCTCTCTCTCTCTCTCTCTCTCTCTCTCTCTCTCTCTCTCTCTCTCTCTCTCTCTCTCTCTCTCTCTCTCTATACATGTATATAGTATCTAACACAATTTAATTTATCAGAAATAAATGAAACAAAATCTAATGACAAATTAATTTCGTACTAATGCTAACAGGTTATAATATAAGAAGAGTTTATATTATAATATATTGTATGCAATATATAATATAATAATATTGTTATTATAATATAATATAATTAGCTGTTGGTGTGGCGCTTTAATATAAGAACAGTTTATATTATAATATATTATATGTAATATATAATATAATCATATTGTATTATAATATAATATAATATAAGGTTATAATATGCTCTATGACCTTTACAAAAGTTGCTCAAAGGTTCTTAGTCAGAGTTTCTGGAGTGTTCCTCCTTTTTTCAAGTAGCTAACATTCACTACCTAAGATACGCTCAATTAACAAATGCATAAACAATTATAGTTCTTTTAATTGGTTGTCAAAAGGGGGACAAGAATTCCAAAATAAATGGGTGATGAGCATTCACTGTATTTCTTCCAATCTTTAGTTCCTAGTCTAGATTTTCTTTAGATACTCTTTTTTATCTTGGTAAAAAAAAATATAAAAAAGAATAAAATACCTACCCACCCCCATAGAATTCAAAAAATCCTTTTTTTGTATCTAAATTAGATAAATCATAAAAAACCTTGCCCTATACTCCCATCCATTTTCATTAATTTTACTCAACCAAAGTTTATATTTCTTTGTTATTAATTTTAAATATTGCTGACCAAAACAAGAGGGGGGCATCCCCTCCCTGCCTCCCCCTACTTATACAAAATTGCTCAAGATAATGGTTCCTATTGCTTGACCTGCACATATAGACTAATGCTCTACTGTATGACATATATCTTCGGAAACAGGTGAATTTAACGCAACATTTTTTGATAAATTGAGACAAAGTTTGCTCAAAAGAATGGCGTCTCATTGTAGGCCATAATTACTGTTTAGTGGCATAATTTTCTGGACGAAAATGACGCTTCGGTGTGCCACTAGAACCTTATCAGCCTGTCTAAATGAGCCCTCATCTGGTATTCTGTAAGCACTGGTTTTACATAATCATTCCAAAGAAAAAAAGAAAGAAATTAATCATGTATTTGTGAATTGTTCTCATGAAAACCACATAATTCCATATTTCCATAGATAAAGGGATGAAATCTCTCCCAGGGCTTTCAGACCGGTTTAATTTGACAACGTAATATGCATCAAGTTGACACCTTTTTCTGGGGGAGGGGATGTACCCTCCTTTCTGAAATTGTAGAAAATTGTCTTAGGTTGTGGTTTACAGCTTTTCACATAGCAAGCAAGATCAACTAAAATAAATAGTATAATAAAGAAAAAAGAGCCAACAATCGCAATTTTGGCACTAGAACAAATAGAAAGCGTAGATGGTATATAACCCACCGCATGTTTAGGGCATTTTGATGAGCGTTACCTTCCCAGAAGTCATAAGAGATAAGGAATAAGAAATTGGCGTAAGAGCCCAAATTTGTGGTTGGGAAAAATCTATATCTATATATATAAAAATAAGTTGTCTGTCTGTGGATCAGGTGACGTCATGTTTCTGTGTCGACTGACGTCATGAAGTTAGTTGTCGTCATTTTTGCTATGACGGTGTAGTTGTCATCATTTTTGCTATGACGGTGACGTCATTAAAGATATTTAAGACATATATGTTCACGTAGAAATCTATTAATGTTTAAGTTGAAAATGACTGATGAACTTACAATGGCAAAAGCCGATGAAGATGCTCAAAGAGTCTATGCCAAAAAACTTGCTGCAGATAGAGAAAGTCAGAAAAGAAAGCGTGCCGAGGAACTACCAGAGCAACGCGAAAGCAGACTTGCTGCTAAAAGAGAAAGTGAAAAAAGAAGGCGTGCCGAGGAATCACAAGAAAAGCAAGAAATCAGGCTTGCTGCTGATAGAGAAAGTAAGAAAAGAAAGCGTGCCGAGGAATCAGAGCAACCTGAAAGTTATCGCCTGGCATTCAGGTACAGCCCAGTCGATGATTATAGCTTGAGTAGATGTGTTCAAATCGGGACAATGTCTAAAATTTATCCCTATTGCAAGGCCTTGAAATTCAATGGTGAAACAATGGGAATGTGTTGCGCCTCAGGAAAAGTTAAACTTCCTCTATTGGCTGCACCACCAGAGCCATTGAAGACTTTCTTTACTGGAACTACGTCAGAATCTAAGCGTTTTTTGTCAAAAATCAGAAAATACAACTCATGTTTCCAAATCACGTCGTTTGGAGCCCAAATCAAAAATCCAGATCAATTTATGTCTACTTTCAAAGTAAAGGGGCAAATTTATCATAGAGCAGGGTCCCTTCTACCATTCTCAGGCGAGAATCATAAATTTTTACAATTGTACTTCATCAGTGATAGAAATTCTGAATTGAATGCAAGTTGCGAAATTTCTCTCAAGGTTGAAAGGACATACGTTTCCCAATTGCAACATCTTTTCCACGAAAATAATAATTTAGTGTGTCTGTTCAAAACAGCCATCGATTTGATGCCTACTGATACGCATAAAATTGTTATTTCCGCTGACAAAACGCCTCCTGGCCAACATGTGCGTAGATACAATGCTCCAACTATCGATGAAGTGACAATCGTTATGGTCGGTGATCAGTTTTTACCTCGAGATATTATTCTTCATAAGCGAAACGCTCAGTTGTTAAGAATTGCTGAAACTCATCGATGCTACGATGCCATACAATATCCTATCATTTTTTGGGATGGAGCCGACGGCTATCACTTTAATATTAAATTGATGAATCCGGCCACTAACAAAGAAATGAATAAGAAATGCAGTGCAATGCATTATTATTCCTATAGACTAATGATTCGGCAGGATGAAGAAAATTATATTTTAAAATGCCGTGAATTGTTTCACCAATTTGTCGTTGATATGTATGCTAAAATTGAATCAGAACGTTTGCTATATATCCGCCTGAATCAGACCAAGCTCCGCTCTGAACAATACATTCATTTGCGAGATGCAGTTATAATTGACGGTAATACCACAAACGTTGGAAGATTAACAATTTTACCCTCGTCATATGCTGGCAGTCCCCGTCATATGCATGAATATGCTCAAGATGCTATTGCGTATGTTCGTCTCTATCAATCTTGGGACGAGATACTGCAGCTTTTACTTCAAGGCCAATCGGCAGTTCATAGGCATGACATTACGGCCCGTGTCTTCCGGCAAAAGTTGAAATCACTGATAAACTACACAGTAAAACTTGAAGTGTTTGGGTCAGTGCGATGCTGGATGTACTCAGTGGAATGCCAAAAACGAGGTTTGCCACACGCACATATACTAATCTGGCTACATAAAAAAATTACTTCGAACGAAATTGATGATGTGATTTCCGCTGAAATACCTGATAAAAATGTCGATAAGGGGTTACATGATATTATTGTAAAAAATATGATACATGGACCTTGCGGTGCACTGAACGAAAATTCACCATGCATGGCCAAAAGAAGGTGCACAAAGCAATATCCTTGACTTTTAGTATCAAAGACAATTACTGGCAATGATGGTTACCCACAATATAGAAGAAGATCTACTGAAGATGGCGGTAAAACAGCAAAAATAAAGAAGCGTAACGGTACCACCATCGAAGTAGATAACCATTGGGTTGTTCCATATTCCCCATTATTATCAAAAACATTTAGTGCACACATAAACGTTGAATACTGTAACTCCGTAAAGGCAATCAAATACATATGTAAATACGTCAACAAAGGCAGTGACATGGCAGTTTTTGGCTTGCAGCCCGAAATCAAAGATTTCGACGAAATCGTACAATATCAGGCTGGAAGATACATAAGCAGTAATGAAGCTGTTTGGCGAATTCTTTCATTTCCGATACATGAACGTAGTCCAGCTGTTGTTCACTTAGCGGTACATTTACAGAATGGTCAACATGTTTATTTCACGGAAACCAACGTGCAACAAAGAGCCCTGAATCCACCGGATTAAACATTAACAGCTTTTTTTTCGCTTTGCAAAAATGATTCTTTTGCAAAAAAACTGCTGTATACTGAAGTGCCTTCGTATTACACGTGGAATACTAAAAATAAAGTATCTGAACGTCGAAAACAGGGTAAGTCAGTCGACGGCCAACCTACCATCTTCAAAGAAACCACGATAGGAAGACTCTACACCGTTCACCCCAATCAACATGAATGCTTCTTTCTACGCCTGCTTTTGGTGAATGTACCCGGTCCGACATCCTTTGAGTATTTGAGAACTGTAAACGGTACTATACATGACACTTACCGTAGTGCATGCCAAGCTCTGAATTTATTGGAGAATGACCAACACTGGGATAACTGCATCAATGACGCGTGCGAAACGTCAACCCCAAGTCAAATTCGTGCATTGTTTGGCATCATTTTAACAACTTGCTCTCCATCAGATCCTACAGAGTTATGGGGAAAATATAAGTAAAAATATCCGAATATATACTCCATCGAAAACAGTTAGAGACGTCAGATATGACTTTTGATTTTACATCAGAAATTTATAACTACACTTTAGTTATTATAGAAGATTTGTGCGTACGTATGGCAAACAAACCTCTTCAGGATTTGGGAATGCCTTCACCTAACCGTATCGCTGCTGTTTCGACATGTGTAGAATTGGATCGTGAACAAAGTTACAGTACGAGTGATCTAGTGTCGTATGTACAAAATAACATTTCCAAGTTAACGTCGGAACAAAAAGACATTTATGATACAATAATGCATTGTGTCGATAACAACGTTGGAGAAATTTTCTTTTTGGATGCGCCAGGAGGTACTGGTAAAACGTTTGTGATAAAACTGATTCTGGCATCAATTCGATCAAAAAATGATATAGCGTTGGCAATTGCGTCGTCCGGAATAGCCGCAACATTGCTGCCTGGTGGAAGAACTGCTCATTCATCTTTGAAATTGCCTCTGAATTTGCATTCTACAGAAACTCCCACGTGCAATATTTCCAAATCATCTGGGATGGGTAAAGTATTGCAGCAATGCAAACTTATTATTTGGGATGAGTGCACAATGGCACACAAAAAATCGCTCGAGGCTCTGGATCAATGCTTGAAAGATTTGAGAGGCAAGTCGAAACCCTTTGGCTGCACATTAATATTGCTTGCGGGAGATTTCAGGCAACCATTACCTATAATACCTAGATCAACTCCTGCAGACGAAATGAATGGTTGCCTGAAAAATTCTAATTTATGGGCACACGTAAAAATATTAAAATTAACTACAAATATGCGTGTCCGATTGCAAAACGATGACTCTGGTCAAACATTTTCAGATCAATTGCTGGCAATTGGAAACGGAAAGCTCCCAGTAGACTCAATTTCAGGACGTATACAACTACCTGCTGATTTCTGTAATTTAGTGACGTCCAAAAATGAATTGATTGAAAAAGTATTTCCGAATATTCTAAAAAATTATAAAAATAATAAATGGCTAAGTGAAAGAGCGATTCTCGCACCCAAAAATATAGACGTCCACGAAATCAACAATACTGTTTTGACCAAGATTCGAGACCAGGCAGTCCTTTACAAGTCAGTCGACACAGTTTTGGAACCAAATGAAGCGATTAATTATCCATCTGAATTTTTAAATTCCATAGATCTTTCAGGGTTTCCACCACACGTGCTACAACTAAAAATAGGCGTACCAATAATACTTTTAAGAAATATCAACCCACCAAAGCTTTGCAATGGCACGCGACTTGCCGTAAAAAAAACAATGGAAAACCTAATAGAGGCCACAATCTTGACAGGGCCTTTTGAGGGTGAGGCTGTTCTTATTCCTCGCATTCCCATGATTCCAACGGATCTGCCTTTTCAATTTAAAAGATTGCAATTCCCAATTCGATTAGCATTTGCAATCACCATTAACAAAGCTCAAGGTCAATCATTAGAAAAATGTGGTATAGATCTTAATACTGATTGTTTTTCCCATGGACAATTGTACGTTGCATGTTCGAGGGTCGGTAAACCTGACAATCTATTTATATGTAGCGACAATTTGACAGCGAAGAATGTTGTATATTCGCAAGTTTTACGCAGTTAATTTGTATTGTATCTATCTATCTATCTATCTATATAAAAACGAGTTGTGTGTATGCATGTTTGTTTGTTTGTAAAAAGAGCGTTTGCATATGACGTCATTATTAGTACATAAGGCTTTGTATATGCACAGACAATGGGAAAGCCAAGAATGTTGTATATTCGCAAGTTTTACGTAGTTTGAAACACATATATAAATCTATCTATATTCACAGGTGGGACACAGGGACACAACTACAATGGCACGTAACTAATAATGCGCGTAACGACTTACGCGCGCGGGGGGGCTTGGGGGGGGGGGCGCGAAGCGCCCCACCAACTAGGTGTTGGGGTGGCGCGAAGCGCCACCCCAACAGCTAGTATATACATATAAATAAGTTGTTTGTTTGTGTCTGTTGACTGACGTCATATTTGTGTGTCGACTGATGTCATGTTTGTCGACTGACGTCATTATAAGGATTGAGCTGTATGTCGTCATGAAGTTGTTTGTCGTCATGTTTGTTATGACGAGGCTTAGTATATGACGTCATTATAAGTATTTAAGAAGATCGTTTGAAGAGAAATTTTTAATTGTAAAATGACAGAAGAACCTACAATGGCAACAGCCGAGGAAGCTGCTCAAAGAGTCTATGCCAAAAGACTTGTGGCTAATAGAGAAAGAATGAAAAGAAAGCGTGCCGAGGAATCACAACAACAGCGTGAAAACAGGCTTGCGGCTGATAGAGAAAGTAAGAAAAGAAAGCTTGCCGAGGAACCAGAAAGTATGAAAAGAAAGCGTGCCGAGGAATCACAAGAACAGCGTGAAAACAGGCTTGAGGCTAATAGAGAAAGTATGGAAAGAAAGCGTGCCGAGGAACCACAACAACAGCGTGAAAACAGGCTTGCGTCTAAAAGAGAAATCACCAAAAGAAAGCGTGCCGAGGAATCACAACAACAGCATGAAAACAGGCTTGCGTCATAAAGAGAAATCACCAAAAGAAAGCGTGCCGAGGAATCACAAGAGCAACCTGAAAATTTTTGCCTGGCATTCAGGTACAGCCCAGTCGATGATTATAGCTTGAATAGATGTGTTCAAATCGGGACTATGTCTAAAATTTGTCCCTATTGCAAGGCCTTGAAATTTAATGGTGAAACAATGGGAATGTGTTGCGCCTCAGGAAAAGTTAAACTTCCTCTAATGGCTGCACCACCAGAGCCATTGAAGACTTTGCTTACTGGAACTACGTCAGAATCTAAGCGTTTTTTTTTATCAAAGATCAGAAAATATAACTCATGTTTCCAAATGACGTCGTTTGGTGCCCAAATCGAAAATCCAGATCAATTTATGCCTACTTTCAAAGTAAAAGGGCAAATTTATCATAGAGCAGGGTCCCTTCTACCACTCTCAGGCAACTGCTTTATTTCGTTAAGTCAAAATGATTCTTTTGCAAAAAAACTGCTGTATACTGAAGTGCCTTCATATTACACGTGGAATGCTAAAAATAAAGTACTTGAACGTCGAAAAAAGGGTAAGTCAGTCGACGGCCAACCTACCATCTTCAAAGATACCACGATAGGAAGATTCTACACCATTCACCCCAATCAACATGAATGCTTCTTTCTCCGCCTGCTTTTGGTAAATGTACCCGGTCCGACGTTCTTTGAGTATTTGAGAACTGTAAACGGTATTATACATCACACTTACCGTAGTGCATGTCAAGCTCTGAATTTATTGGAGAATGACCAACACTGGGATAACTGCATCAATGACGCGTGCGAAACGTCAACTCCAAGTCAAATTCGTCCATTGTTTGGAATCATACTAACAATTTGCGCTCCTTCAGCTCCTACAGAGTTATGGGAAAAATGTAAATCGAAAATGGCCGAGGATATACTCCATCGAAAACGGCTGAAGATATCAGATATGACTTTTGATTTTACATCAGAAATTTATAACTACACTTTAGTTATTATTGAAGATTTGTGCGTATGTATGGTAAACAAACCTCTTCAGGGTTTGGGAATGCCTTCACCTAATCGTAACACTGCTGTTTCAGCATGTGTAGAACTGGATCGTGAACAAAGTTACAGCACGAGTGATCTATTGTCGTATGTACAAAAAAACATTTCTAAGTTAACGTCGGAGCAAAAAGACATTTATGATAAGATAATGCATTTTGTCGATAACAACGTTGGAGAAATCTTGTTTTTGGATGCGCCAGGAGGTACTGGTAAAACATTTGTGATAAAATTGATTCTGGCATCAATTCGATCAAAAAATGACATAGCGTTGGCAATTGCGTCGTCCGGAATAGCCGCAACATTGCTGCCTGGTGGAAGAACTGTTCATTCCGCTTTGAAATTGCCTCTGAATTTTCATTCTACAGAAACTCCCACGTGCAACATTTCCAAATCATCTGGGATGGGTAAAGTATTGCAGCAATGCAAACTTATTATTTGGGACGAATGCACAATGGCACACAAAAAATCACTCGAGGCTCTGGATAAATCTTTGAGAGATTTGCGAGGGAATTCGAAACCCTTTGGCAGCACATTAATATTGCTTGCGGGAGATTTCAGGCAAACATTACCTATAATACCTAGATCGACCCTGCAGAAGAAATGAATGCTTGCCTGAAAAATTCTAATTTATGGTCACACGTAAAGACATTAAAATTTACTACAAATATGCGTGTCCAATTGCAAAACAATGACTCTGGTCAGACATTTTCAGATCAATTGCTAGCAATTGGAAACGGAAAGCTCCCAGTAGACTCAATTTCAGGACATATACAACTGCCTGCTGAATTCTGTAATTTAGTGACGTCCAAAAATGAATTGGTTGAAAAATTATCTCCGAATACTCTAACCAATTATAAAAATTATAAATGGTTAAGTGAACGAGCGATTCTGGCAGCCAAGAATAAAGACGTCCACGAAATCAACAATATTGTTTTGACCAAGATTCGAGAGCAGGCAGTCCTTTACAAGTCAGTCGACAAAGTTCTGGAACCAAATGAGGCGGTTAATTATCCATCTGAATTTTTAAATTCCCTGGATCTCCCAGGGTTTCCACCACACGTGCTACAACTAAAAATAGGCATTCCCATGATAGGCATTCCCATCGCATTCCTATGATTCCAACGGATCTGCCTTTTCAATTTAAAATATTGCAATTCCCAATTCGATTAGCATTTGCAATCACCATCAACAAAGCTCAAGGGCAATCATTTATACACACTGACAATGGAACAGCGAAGAATGTTGTATATTCGCAAGTTTTACGCAGTTAATTTGTATTGTATATGTATATCTATCTATCTATACAAAAATAAGTTGTATGTATGCATGTTTGTTTGTAAAAAGAGCGTTTGCATATGACGGCATTATAGGTATATAGGGCTTTGTATATGCACAGACAATGGGACAGCCAAGAATGTTGTATATTCGCAAGTTTTACGTAGTTAAAAAAAAAATATATATATATATATATATATATATATATATATATATATATATATATATATATATATATATATATATATATATATATATATATATATATATTCACAGGTGGGAGAAAGGGACACAACTACAATGGCGCGTAACTAATATGGCGAGTAACGACTTACGAGCGCGGGGGGGCTTGGGGGGACGCGAAGCGCCCCCACCAACTAGCTGATACAGCTTGATACACGGTACCACTGGAGTATGGTACGTTCGGGGTGGCCCAGGTTGCTTCGATTGTAGGTGTTATTTAATTGAGTGTTTTTTTTGTTTTTGTTTTTTGCTAAACGTTATTAGATGCCATATTTCTATTGTGTTCTTTAAGCAATATAGTACAAGAAGTCACCTAAATTTGCCTCTTTCAGGATTCACCAGAACCTTCAACAAATCTTAACTTTCTTAGTTTACCCCTCGCTAGCTCGGGTCTTCAAAACCAGCAAACTGGAGCGCTGGATCAGATTGGTCGAGAGAAAGTGAATATACTATGACCAGTATCTATAGCACCAAATGGATACGCACCCATTTGGAGCGGTAGCGAATGAGAAAGAAGGCTACACAGATAAGGTGGGGGTAAACGGGATCGCCCTTCAAAAGAACATGACCAGAAAAACGTAACACTGGGTATCAGAATAAAAAGCAGATTTTTCTAATGTATTTATCGTTTTAAATAATTTCTGAGAACACACTGGTTAATCATGACAAAACACAAAATCGCAAAGAAAAGAAAAACGAGGACAATAAACAGCCAGTGAAAACATTGAAAATTATGTAAATATTTCGGTCAAGACATCCGCTTGACTGTCCACAATGCAGAATAAACAGATAAAAAAAAAAAAAGAGCTTAAAACAAACCACAAAACTAAAATATAATGACCCTTCCTTAGTAACGGTTAAAGAGTGATTTTTATTTGCGATTTTGATTTTAAGACACTTGGTATCTACCAAATGACATGTAGCGATCGCAAATTCTGTCGGCCTGTCTGTCGGTTTGTCTGTCCTGGTTTTGCTACTTTAGGTACTTCCGGGTAAGCTAGGACGACGAAATTTGGCAGGCGCATCAGGAATCAGACCAAATTAAATTAGAAATTGTTGTTTCCCCAATTCCACCATTTGGGGGGGGGAGTGGGGGGACGGTGAAATCGTAAAAATTAGAAAACATGAGGTATTTTTAACTTACGAACGGGTGGTCAGATCTTAATGAAATTTGATGTTTGAAAGGATATCGTGTCTCAGAGCTCTTATTTTAAATCCCGATCGGACCTGGTGACATTGGGGAGGGGAGTTGGGGGGGGGGACCTAAAATCTTGGAAAACGCTTAGAGTGGAGGGATCGGGATGAAACTTGGTGGGAAAAATAACCACAAGTTCTAAATACGTGATTGACATATCCGGAACGGATCCACTCTCTTTGGGGTAGTTGGGGGGAGGGGAGGTTTTAATTCTGAAAAAATAGAAAAAATGAGGTACTTTCAACTGACGAACGGGTGATCGGATCTCAATGAAATTTAATGTTCAGAAGGATATCGTGTCTCAGAGCTCTTATTTTAAATCATGACCGGATCCGGAGCCTTAAATCTTGGAAAAAACTTAGAGTGGAGGGATCGGGATGAATCTTGGTGGTAAAAATAAGCCGGAGTCCTAGAAACGTGATTAACATAAGCGGAACAAATCTGCTCTATTTTTGGGGGGAGGGTTGATTCTAAAAAATAGAAAAAATGACATATTTTTAACTTACGAAGAGGTGATCGGATCTTAATGAAACATCATATTTAAAAGGACCTCCTAACTCAGATCGCTTACTTTAAATTCCGACCGGATCCAGCGTCATTGGGGGTAGGGGCAGTAGGGGGGTTGGAAATCTTGGAAAATACTTAAAGCGGAGGGATCAGGATGATACTGTGTGGAAAGAATAAGCACAAGTCTAAGATACGCGACAGACAACCGGACCGGGTCCACTCGCTTTGGGATAGTTGGGGGCGGGGGAGGGGGGGGGGGGTAATTCGTAAAAATTAAAAAAAATAAGGTATTCGTAACTTACGAACGGGTGATCAGATCTTAATGAAATTTGATATTTAGAAGGATATTGTGCTTTAAAGCTCTATTATAAATTCCGACCAGATCCTATGACATTGGGGGAAGTTGGAGGGGGAAACCGGAATTCTTGGAAAACATGAAAATGGGTATCTTTATCTTTCAAATAGGTGATCTGATCTTAGTGAAAATGGAGAGAGTGGAGAGATCGGGATGAAACTTGAAGGGAAGAAAAAGCAAAAGTTCTAGATACGTGATTGACATAATTGGAACGGATGGTCTCTTTGGAGGAGCTGGGGGTGTTAATGTGGAAAAATTAGAAAATTGAGGTATTTTTAACTTAAGAACGGGTAACCGGATCTTAATGAAATTTAATATTTAGAAGGAACTCATGTCTCAGAGCTCTTATTTCAAATCCCGACCAGATCTGTTGACATTGGGGGGAGTAGGAGGGGGAAATCGGAAATCTTGGAAAACGCTTAGAGTGGAGGAATCGGGATAAAACTTAGTGGGTAGAATAAACAAATGTTGTAGATACATGACTGACGTAACCGTACTGTAATCGCCCTCTTTGGGGAATTTAGGGGGTGGGGTTTAGTGCTTTGGCGAGTTTCGTGCTTCTGGACGTGCTAGGACGATTAAAATTGGTAGGCGTGTCAGGGAGCTGCAAAAATTGACTTGATAAAGTCGTTTTCCCTGACTCGATCACCGGAGGGGGGAGGAGGCTGAAGGGAGAGGAAAAATTTTAAAAAAAAATGAGGTATTTATAATTTACGAGTGGGTGATCAGATCTTAATGAATTTTGATATTTAGAAGGACATCATGACTCAGAGCTCTTATTCTAACTCGCAACCGGCATTAACCCTCCTTTAAAGAAGCAATTTTCCTTTTAAATCAACCTATTGATTTTTAGAATTTAGCTAGAGCTCATACCATGAGCTCTGGCTCTTCCGGCCATATGAACTCTTAGCTCTTGTTATCTATAATTTTCAAACTTTTCACTTTGAGGATCCCTTTAATCAAACATTTGCAAATAAAAATTATAAAAGTTTTGGTAGTTTCCTTCCCGCTCCCCCATTTCCATCTTTCAAAGGGCTGTTATGCCACGATTCTTTAACTTGAACGCTGTCTCCCTCTAAGTCTACACTCTAACCTTTATATAGGCGTCTTTAATTAAACATAATTTGTTAGAATAAATTTTAGCTCATTTTATCAATATTGAAGGGTAGGGGCCGGAGTTATTAGATCAAAATATCTTGTTTTTGCTGCTAAGAAAAAGCTTAAAATCCGTAAAAATTTGAAAACGATAGTTAAGGCAATACGCCATCACCTTAGCTTAAAAGCAAAATAAGCAGATTAACAACCACCAGAAAGCAACCACAAACTGTAAATTGGATGCTGCTAAAAAAAAAAAAAAACATTTTTGTGATTTTGGTGGTACACTATCCTCTTAAAAAGAAAACGAAAGGTGGCATAACCAATAGTGAGCTCTAAGTTAAAAAGTCTTGAATATTTTCTGACCAAGAATAAGGAGCCCAGAATGAGAACCTGACAGAACCTGGAAGACAACTTTAATAGAAAGCACCTCGTCAAATGTGAAGAGTGTAATTACATCTCATGTGCTGGCAGCTCAGTAATTTATCGTATAAATATAGCAGCATTTATTTACTTAACAAAAAAACAAGATATTCTTCTGTTAACCATGTGCACATTTTTATGGAACTTGGATGCCATCGATCACAAATTCTGTCGGTCTGTCTGTCTGTCGGTCCCGGTTTTGCTACTTCAGGTACTTCCAGGCAAGCTAGGACGATGAAACTTGGCAGGCGTATCAGGGACCGGACCAGATTATATTAGAAATAGTCTTTTTCCCGATTTGACAATCTGGAGGGGGAGAGCGGGGATCGGTTAATTCGAAAAAAATAGAAAAAATGAAGTATTTTTAACTTACTAACCGGCGATGGGATCTTAATGAAATTTGATATTTGGAAGGATATCATGTCTCAGAGCTCTCATTTTAAATACCGACCAGATCCAGTGACATTGGTGGGAGTTGGAGGGGGGAACCTAAAATCTTAGAAAACGCTTGGAGTGAAGGGATCGGGATGAAACTTAGTGGGAAAAATAAGCGGAAGTCCCAGATACGTTATTAACATAACTGGAACAGATCTGCTCTGTTTGGGGGAGTTAATTCTGAAAAATTAGAAAAAATGAGATATTTTTAACTTAGGAAGGAGAGATCAGATCCTAATGAAATTTGAAGTTTGGAAGGATATCGTGCCTCAGAGCTCTTATTTTAAATCCCGACTGGATCCGGTGACATTGGGGGGAATTTAGGGGGGAACCTAAAATCTTGGAAAACGCTTAGAGTGGAGGGCTTGGGATGAAACTTGGTGGAGAAAATAAGCACAAGTCCTAGATAAGTGATTGACATAATCAGAACAGATCCACTTTCTTTGGGGAGTTGGGGGGAGGGGTTAATTCTGAATAAATAAGAAAAATGGGGTATTTTTAACTTACGAAGGAGTGATCGGGTCTTGATGAAATTTGAAGTTTAGAAGGAGATCGTGTCTCAGAGCTCTTATTTTAAATTCTAACTGGATCCGGTGACATCGGGGGGAATTGAGGGGGGGGGCCTAAAATTTCGGAAAAAAACTTAGAGTGGAGGGATCGGGATGAAGCTTGATGGGAAAAAACAAGCACATGTCCTAGATACGTAACTGACATAACCGGGACGGATCCGCTCTCTTTGGGAGAATGGGGGAGGGTTAATTCTGAAAAATTAGAAAAATGAGGTATTTTTAACTTACGAAGGAGTGATCGGATCTAAATGAAATTTGATGTTTGGAGGAAAATCATGTCTCAGAGCTCTTATAATAAATTTCGACCTTATCCGGTGAAGGGGTTGTTGGGGGGATTGACATAACCGGAATGGATCTGCTCTCTTTGGGGTAGTTGGGGGGGGGGGAGATTAATTCTAAAAATATTAGAAAAAATGAGGTGTTTTTAACTTGCGAAAGAGTGATCGTATCTTAATGATATTTTATATTTAGAAGGACCTCGAAACTCAGATCTTTTATTTTTTATCCCGACCGGGTCCAGTGCCATTAAGGGGGGGGGCAAAATCTTGGAAAACGCTTAAAGCGGAGAGATCATGATGAAACTTGGTGGAAAGAATAAGCACAAGTCCAAGATAGGTGACTGACATAACTGGACCAGATCTGCTCTCTTTGGTGGAGTTGGGGGGGGGGGGAGTAATTCGGAAAAATTAGAAAAAATGAGGTATTTGTAACTTACAAACGAGTGATCAGATCTTAATGAAATTTGATATCTAGAAGGATCTTGTGCTTTAAACTCTCATTTTAAATCCCAACCAGATCTGTTGACATTGGGGGAGCTGGAGGGGGAAACCAGTAATTTGGAAAATGCTTATAAATGTCGTAGATACGTGACTGACGTAACCGGACTGGATCCGCTCTCTTTGGGGGAGTTAAATGGTAGGGTTCAGTGCTTTGGCGAGTTTGGTGCTTCTGGACGTGCTAGGACAATGAAAATTGGTAGGCGTGTCAGGGAGCTGTAGAAAATGACTTGATAAAGTAGTTTTCCCCGATTCGAACATCTGGGGGGCTGAAGGGAGAGGAAAAATTAGAAAAATTGAGGTATTTTTAACTTGCAAGTGGGTGATCGGATCTTAATGAATTTTGATATTTAGAAGGACCTCCTGACTCAGAGCTCTTATTTTAAATCCCGACCGGGATTAAGCCTCTGATTTTCCTTATAAAGCAATCTATTGATTCTTGGAATTTTTCTAGAGCTCATACCATATGAGCTCTTGGCTCTTCCCACCTCGTCACAAGTGCCATATGAGCTCTTAGCTCTTGTTATCAATAAGTTTGAAATTCTTATTTTGTTTCAATAAGGGCTGTCAAACCTGTTCTAGCATTAAACGTGTGGTGTACGTTTTTTTTTTTTACCTACTTCAATAGTAGGTTCACAATTAATTTTTTTGTGCTCAGCTTTGACTTTTTTCAGTATTAAAATAAATAACTGCAGAACAGGAAACGTTGGGGTGAAAACCATGGAATTAAGATTATCTAGGATTTAATTTACAACAAGGTTACTACAAAAAACCGCAACATGCCATAGACTCTAGACAGTTGAGCTCCACTGACAGTTGAAGTCCATGTCTACACAGTAAATTATCTAGGTTTCATGCAGATAGTACAGAAAATATAAATGAACACAATACAAATAAAAACAATAACAAAAAAAGCAACAAAAAAAGAAAAGACCAAAGAGGAAACCAAGATAGTGGTTAACAAAAAACAAAATGAATTCCTGAGAGACAAATGTTTTTATTTTGTGCTTAGCTTTGACGGTTTGAATTGGTTCCTTGGATAGTAAAGAAAACATAAATGAACACAATACAAATAAAAAAATAACAAAAAAAGCAACAAAAACAAAAAAAAGAAAAGACCAAAGAGGAAACCAAGATACTGGTTAACAAAAAACAAAATGAATTCCTGAGAGACAAATGTTGTTATTGTGTACTTAGATTTGATGGTTTGAATTGGTCCCCTGGATAGTAAAGAAATCATAAATGAACACAATACAAATAAAAAAAAAATAAAAAAAATAAGAAAAACAAAAAAGAAAAGACCAAAGTGGAAACCATGATACTGGTTAATAAAAAACAAAATGAATTCCTGAGAGACAAATGTTGTTTTTTTGTGCTCAACTTTGATTGTTTGATTTGTAATACAGGTTCTTGCTCCTTCTTCATATTGCACTTCTTCATTCCCTTTTAGGTTTACTGCTCAATAGATAAGACCATATACCCTGACCATGTAAGTAGGACCATACCCTGAGGACCCTCTAGCCTAGAGGGCAAGGAGCCTACTGCCAAAAGCTTCAATAAAGTCTCCACTTTCTAATGTTATTTTAACAAGTTAATACTAAGACATAACTGGACATTGCAACTTAAGCAAAAATAAACAATTAAACTTACTTGTGACTGTATTTCCTTGCTTCATCTTCATTATAGAACTGAAATTACAAAAAACTTTATGCAGACCAAAAAGATCTAAAGACAACAAACTGAAGACAGAAAACACAAATCAGCCAATAAAAAAAGAATACTTTCTATTGGTATACTAAATTGTCACTAAATAAACAAAATTGAGAAGTAATAGCTCTCAGGAAAAAGTATACTTAAAAATTTTTAGAAGCAGAAACATCTTGTTGGGTGAGCCTATGTCGAATTGTAGCAAAGAAGAGGGGTGATTTTGCCTCATGCCTCAAACACACTCCCCCTAGAGAAATGGATTCCAGAACGCCAGAAGATACACATTTTGGTCAATGGATGACCTTCCTCTTCCTTAGATTTTTGTTTAACCTACCCGGAACAACTACCTAAATACAAGGGATGATAGCAGAATTATAAGCTATACCTTAAAAACAGACATTCAATAGATGTTACCCTTGGAAGTCCTTAAAAACAGTGGTCTGAAAATACTCTACTTTATATTTCAAACCACCTTACCTTGAAATACATACTTTTTACATTTTTTTCAATCCCCCTCAGTAGTTCCCCCTCAGTAATACCTTTAATTTATCCCAATTTATTTGGTTAAAAAGATCTGTAAATTTATCCCTCCAATTTATGAGAAACTGTTGATATACATTTTCAGAAGTAAAGCCAAAGAAAAAGAGATTCAAATTTTAAAATTAAGGTTAAATATTAATTGGCAGAGTTCAGATTGGTGTAAACCTGCTATGTATCCAATCTTCTAGGCCCAAGCAATCACAAAATGGCAGTATCTTAGAAATGCCCTCCAAGCAGAGCTGGTTCTAATCAATAGCAAAATAATTAAATTTATTTATAAAATTAATTCAATTTTTAATAAAACTAATTAAATAATTAGAATTAAAATAATTAATTTAATTAATTAACTAAAATAGTTCAATTAATAGCAAAACGATCTGAAAAGCAAAATTAAAAAATAACCCTGAAAAAAGGACTAACTAAATATTAAAAAAGAAATCTATATTGTTATAATTAAGGACTCACTTCACTTAGTGAAGTTGTGGGCTGGTTCAGATTTCACAGGAAAGAACCACCCAAGGGGTTACCATATTAGGTTTTTCCTTATGAATTTTTAGTATTATTGGAAAAAACAGTAGGTTTTTCTAAATTATTCTTCAACTATATATTTTTCCTAGACTAAACATGGGTTATCAGTAATTAAACACCTCTCCAAGACATTGTGGAAAGAACTTATTTAAATGATGAGTAATTGTGTTAGTGCAAAATTACTTGGCAACACTGCGAAAGCTAAGTTCTATATTATAATATCTGTTTGCACCCCAGATGCATCCCATTACAAAAAATGAGCCAAGTCATCTGATATGTTACACAAAATAAGCAAGCTTAATACTAAGTTAAAGAAAGTGTTATTGATTTTGTAAAAATGGTTAGAAGAACACTAACATTTGAATATGGCTATCATAAAACAAAAAACAGAGTAGATATTAATTTTTGCAACAGCCAGTCACATGACAACCGGGCAAATATGCCCAGGAAGATTTCCTGGGCAAATATGCCCAGGCAAATATGTACAAGAGAAGATTTCAAGAAATTGACAAAGGTGTTATTTTTGTTTTATGTATAGCTCTTCACTTCATTTAGTTGAGGTGAATATGTTATCTGTTTTGGCTGAAACTTCTACAAGTATTTAGAATGGTTCAAAGAATATACACTTTTTGAATTCTCATCTCAAAAGTGGGAAATAATAAAAATCCACACTAAAACTAATTCAAAAGAAACAAGTCAGACTGATGTCAGATGATCATCTGAACAAGTCAGATGATCAGCTAAATTTGAAGCTGCCCATGTACTTATAAAAAAAAAGTTGATGGAATAATAGAGATTATATATGCTTTAAGAGGGGCATAGTGCACTGGAGACAAAGTTAGAAGCAAGAAGCCTCTTGTATGCTGATTCTGTCATTGTTTCCTTTTGTATCTGGCAGCATGGGCTGAAATGTTAAGAGAAATTAACAGAGTAAATAAAGAAATTGAAAAGAAAGATGTAATTTTTCAATACACCAAATCTGTGGTGAAAAACTGCAACAGAAACTGCAGAACACGTCAGTCTAGAGCCAATTTTGACATCCCACAGGGTATCTAAACCAAAAATATTCCCAAGAAGAATTACAGATGATGAATCTTGTTGCATTGTCTCCTGAGGAGAGACTTTTTATCTCCATAAAGCAAGTTATAGAAGTAATGATGATTGATTTAAAGATCAGGATGGAAAGCACAAAAACCTATTGTGAGACAGGTATTTCGTTCAAAGTAGTTCAAAGAACATAAAGCAACCATCCTTACTTCAACAAAGTTCAACCAGGACTCCTGGTTGAGCTGAATTAGTATTGTGCTGAAGACGGCCCTTGGACATAGGGCCGAAATATTCACAGAATTGATTTCCACTGTCTTGAAAAGATTTTCCCTATTGTTTCTACTTTGTATTTGTTTGATATACAAAATTATATGTAATTTTAGAAATGTTGAAGAAACCAAAGGTGGATATCACCATTTTGGTTAATCAATATAACATAATAACATCTCCCTTTATCCTTAGGGCCTCATCTTTTGGCTGAGAGTATATCTAGTAGGTTTATAGCCCAAAATGTAGCCCTATTTTTAAGATAAATATTTAATTTCAAAAATGACTATCACAAGCCCTGAAGAACTGAATTCGCATTTTGGAGTCACAAAACCATAAAAACCATTGATTAGTAAAAAAAAAAAAAAGGCTTTTCTGAATGTTGGAAAGTTAAAAAAAGGTAAAAACCAAAACAAAACAAAAAAAGAGCAAGATAAAATTAGTGTTGAAAACGTTTAAAAGAGTACATATAGACAATAGGGAGGGAACAAAGAATCACATGAACATAAAGCTTGGGTATCACCAGTATCAAAGAAAAAAACTAGCAGTTCATTTTATTGGTAATGAAGGGGGAAAGGTTTTTTCATACCTGAAGGTTAAGCAACAGAAAGGGGACAAGATAGGAACAGGTTCAGAAACAGTAAGTGTTAGGCAGAGTCTGGATAGGGAGTGTCTTTAGGGGAAAATGTTTTCTGTACAAAGGTTTATCATTGCATTTTTTTGCAAAACGGAGGCACAATGTTCCTCTTCTGTGCTCAAGAGTTACCAGCTTGGCCTTTTTTTAGAAGGAGTGAGTATGGTACCTTAGCTTCTTTAAAAATCATTCTCAGGGTTCTTTTTTGAGTGGATTCAGTTTTTCATTATTCATCATGGGATATACCAGGATGCCAAACTGGGCATGCATATTCAAGATGTGGGCTGACAAAGGAAGTATGGATACATAAAGAATGGGATGGGGGGGGGGGTAAATTTATTCAATAGCAGTAGAAGAGACATGGACACATTAGCTTTAGGGACAATATCTTTAAAATGGATATCCCACTTTAAATTAGAGGAAATTGTAGCCCCAAGTAATTTAAAGGAAGACAAAGAAATATCTGGGGGATAGGGTTAAGGAAAAGGGGTGAGGTTTTAAGAAACATATTGGCATTATCATAGATTTAGAGGGATTTACTCTCATGTCCAAAATTGCAGTATCATCTGCAACATCACTGAGGATACTCATAGGGTTCCTTACTAAACTTTGGTAACAGGTTTCAACAGCCGTTAGGTTATCCACAAATTTCCATCTGTCAAGAAATTCCTTAGCAAGGTTATTTGTCATAACAGAAAAAAGGAGGAAACCTAGGGGTAGTACCTTGGCATACTCCATTGTGGACAGGGAGGGAATTGGAATATCGAATCTGATATTTGACTACCTGTGATCTATTTGATAAAAAGGAGGCAACCAATTTAACCAGGAAAGGACCAATATTGATTTCAATTAAAAGTTTCGCAACCAAATATTGTAATTGACAAGGTCAAATGCTTTTTGAAGGTCAATGGAAATTAAATTTAGCCAGCAATTAGTTTTTCAAGAATTTTCCAAATGAGTCAATAAGAAAAACAAGGTAATGGGGACTAGAAGTGGATTTGATGTTCCCAAATTGTCTCAGGTAAGTAAAAGGTAGGATTTTCTAGCTTTAGCCAGTCTGCAAAGAATCCTTCATATAGTTCAGAGAATATAGGAGTGAGTGAAACAGGATGAACACCTTCAAAATGGGTTTTCTGTTTTTCTTTTTCAGGGGGGTTATGATACCCTGTTTCCAAATTTGCATATATTGACCAAACTCAGAAATCTCATAGAAAATAGCAGACAAGGGCTTTGAGAGAAAGTCACTGAAAGTACTAATAAGAGGAAGTGGGATATCTAAAGGGCAGACACTTGTTTTTTGTAGCTTTCCAACTTTTCTTTTGATCTGAGATGGAGAATAAGGAGGGGAAAGCAGATGGGAGAATATCAGTAGGAAATTGATAAGACAGTGCTGGAAGGCTCTGGATGATACAAGCAAGGAAATTGTTAATGTTATTAGACGTAACTTCTGGGGATTCAGGTAAGTCAGAATCAAGCTGGTCTAGACTCCTGCCAAACAACTTTTATACCTGGAAATTCCAATTTTTTGGTTTATTGGCAAACAATTCTTTGGCCTTATTCTTGTTGTAGGATTGGTCAGATTTACATGTTTCCTTTTTAATTGCTTTTCTTATTTTATTAGCTTTATTCAATTTACCCTATCTAAAAAGATTCAATTTTTTTTTAATTAGCACTTTTATGGATAGATTGATGAATAGCTTGTCACTGGAGCACTTTTTAAATCTTTTTTTTTCATGGAAGAAATTAGATATTTATTGTTTAGCTTTTTGTGAAAGGTTTAGCCCTGTTTTTTGGCTAAATTATTAATTTATTGCTTGTATTCAATGGGTAAAACAAAGAATGGATACACATAAGTGCACATTAAAAGCTAAATAAAAGTTCAGCAAAGCAATCTCACTGTGCATGCTGGGACTTGGAAATAAGAATTTAAACTATGCAGACTTGTTGAAGGAGCAGGTCAAAGTGACTGGACAGAAATTCAGGGCTGGAAAAGTATGATTCGTATGATTGGGCACATTTGGGCCCTGCACTGCCATAAAAATGAACAATTGATTTTCGAAATTTTGGAATATTATTAATAACTCTGGTAAGCATTTCTTCTGGAGAAAGATATTTTCCAGGCCAAAGCCAATAAGAAAAATAAGACTAACCAATAAGACTAAATACTTTAGCAATTATGCTAATTGAAAGAGAAGAAACAATGAAAATGGAATTAAAACCGTTTTAGAAGCATTTGCAGAACAAAAATTTAGAAATATGTAAGTTCATGTGCCCATATTTGGTGACATAAAATTCAAAAGGTATTTGAATCAGTTTCATAATATATAAAAGAGACAAATGGAAACTGATGAGTTCAAAGTGAGTACAAAAAAAAACAAAGGAGGACAAAAACGTAAGTTAAACCTAACAAACAAGACCACCAAATGAGACAAGATCAAGAGAATGACCTGAGAAATGTAAATATATGGGTGATACTGAACAACCAAGACCATCAAAAGGGATAAGACCAATCCAAGCAGCTGAGGGAAAAGGAACCAGGAAAATGTTGGAAGGAATGATAAACAAAAATAAAGATCAAATAAATACAATATTAGTGAAGCCTATGCTTAGAAGAAGTCAAAAACAAAATTGATCAACATAAAAAAGTGCAGTTAAAAGAAAAAATTAAAAGATGCAGCAAGAATCATAACATCTCAAAAACAAAAGTGAAGAACAAAAACGATATGCAGTTACAATACATGCAACAATGAGGATCAGAACAAATCAAAATGAAAATGAAGAACAGAGAAAACTATGTTTACAAGATATGCAACAACGAGAACAAAGAAATGTGCAGTTAAACAATAATCAGTAGCAAAAATTACCAGCAACAGTGGGAGTTGTGTCAAAAATGAAAGTGAAAAATGAAAGTTTCCTTAATATGCTTCCTTCTCAATAGCCTCTAATGTAGACCTTTAACTATTAATTTAGGCTATAAAATTCCAAGAACTGGGCCTACTTAAAAATTCTAGATAACCTACTTGGCATACCTATATCTTTCCTCTACCCTAGCCCTCTTAATGGGCAAATATATAGCCTGAAGGTGTACAAAACTGATTTTTAGTAGAATGACTTAATAGCAAGCAGTAGGCTAAACAAGCAATAGAAACAATTCTTATAACTCTTTTGATTGTTGTAAAGTAAAAATTGTTTTCTTAACATGTTTTTTTTCTCAATAGTCCCTAATACTGAACTTTACCTGTTACTTTAAAACTCCTTCTCTCTATAGGGAAACACTAGGCTATAAAATTCTAGGAACTGGGCCTACTTTTGTAGGAAGAAAAGAGTTGTGCTACTGAAATTCATTGGGTATATGTAATTTGGGTGGTAAAATTACAGTAGTTAATATAACTGGCTTACCAATAAAGTGAATATACCACTCAATGCCTTTTTTTATGTTCTTTATCAATATAATAATTGCTTCTACTGAAAATTCAAATTTAAGCACTTTTTGAGCTCTTAAAAATGATAAGTTTTCAAAAAATTATGGCAGTTCATATAACTAACTTACTAATAAAGTGAACATACCACTCAATAACTTTTTTATATTCTTTATTAATATAATAATCACTTATACCACAAATTCAAATTGAAGCACTTTTTGAGCTCCTAAAAAAGACAAATTTTCAATCAAAGTATGAGTTATCAGTTGTTTTCCACAAAATAATACTAAATTTTCTCATCACCATCTTTTTCAATCATTTTCAAAAAGTTATGCTATGTTTTCTCAGTGCTAAAAATATTTATAATAAGGTTAGTTTAGGGTAAAGTTCTAGTTGATTGACTTCTTGCTTTCTCAGAAAGGGGTTAGGTTAAGAAAATGAAACTTTCAGGGATTGGTCTAGAGGCTAAAGTACATCCTAGGAAGGTATTTTGAAATACCTACCTCCAATCCTTCTCCCTCTAGAGGGCCCTGACCTTTGATGACCTTCATAAATATGTATGTTATAAAAGTGAAACCTTGCAAAATAGATCTTCTGCTTGAATGAAGTAGAACATAATTGTTTTCAACTTCACAACTTTGCTTAATCCTAATGCATAAGGTTTTAAAGATATGCAAGTACATTTCCTATATTAAAAAAAAAAACAAAAAAAAAACATTGATATGGCTCAAAATTCTACTCAAATAACAGGAATTGCATTTTCAGAACTAAAGGCAGAGAAAAAGTAACTGGTAACTGAAAATTAAGGTAAAATGTTGTTTTGTCAAAACTTCAACAGGTATAGACCTGTCATGTAGGCAAATTTCAGGGCTCTCTAGAGGTAGAAGGAGTGGAAGTGGGTACTTTAAAATACCTTCCTGCAATATACTTTAGCCTGTAGACCAATCCCTGAAAGTTTCATTTTCCTAACATAACCCCTTTCTGAGATTGCAAGAAGTCACTCAACTAGAATTTTACCAAATTTAGGAAATGTATTTGCATATCTTTAAAACCTTATAAATTGGGATTGAGCAAAGTTGTGAAGATGAAAACAATTTTGTTGTACTTCATTCAAGCAGAAGATCTATTTTACAAGGTTTCACTTTAATAACACACATATTTTTGAAGTTCATCAAAGTCAGGGCCCTCTAGAGGGAGAAGGAGTGGAGGTAGGTACTTCAAAATACCTTCCTGGGACACACTTCAGCCTGCAGACCCATCCCTGAAAGTTTCATTTTCCTAATCTAACCTTTTTCTGAGATTGCAAGAAGTCACTCAACTAGAATTTTAACTTGTTTAGGTTAAAAAGTGCTTAAATTTGATAATACAGTAGAAACAATTACTATATTATAATATAGGCTTAACAGCCTACCATCAAATTTGCAAATATATTTATTTATTTATTTGTATCCTTTGTATAATATCTCCTTTGTATAAGATTTATGTATATCATTTCTTGTTTAATAAAGTCAAGTCAAGTAGCCTATATTCATAAAGAACATAAAAAAAGCATCAAGTGGTGTATTCACTTTATTGGTAAGCCAGTTACATGAACTGCTATAAGTTTACCATTTGGGCTAAATGTTTGTCTATTGGAGGTGGAGGAGTTGGGTTTAAGCTTAATTATCTACATTTAGGAATGATTTAAGTAAGTGTTTGAAAGTAGGCCTAATTTCTAGAATTTTACAGTATTTCCTTATGAGTGAAGGATTACTTAAGTAAAAATCGTCTCATCTTTCCAAAATAGTAAACAGCTACTAAATAATAGCACAGACGAGATTTAAGAGGTATTGTAGCCTGGTCTAAAATAAAAAGTTGAATTGAGTTTAGTACTCTAAGATAGATCATGTTGTCTTACAATCTCTGGTGGTGCTTGATGTTCAGGTCTAGACATTTTTTGTCAGAAAACGAATTAACTGTTGCAGAAACTAGCTATGGTTTTTATAAAAGAACCGAATCTCAAATCACGCGTTCTGAAAATTCAAAGTATCTGCCAGATTTTCCTTTGCTTCATCTTTAGCTCGGTGGAACCATTTAAAACGAACCCAGGGCTGTAGAACTTATTAAATTTACGTCCATAACCATTTGTCTCCTTTATGGTTGAGGACAGTCGGCATTTTATGGAGGGTATTCCGTTTGAGCAGAAACGGCAACAAATATTGACAAAGACTCTTTCTTCACTGGTCTGAAGATTTTAATTCAAAAATGCCCCAAATGAGACTTCTTGATTTTAGCGTGTGATTGGATCTCCCGTGTTGACCCAACAGACCCCAATCACAATATTGTTTTTCAGTTCCATTGCGTAGAGCTGGGCTGCCAAATCGACAAATTTTTTGTCAAAATGGCACACTTTGATGTTGCGTGACACAATGATACATTCAGCCGAAACGATGACACAATCAAAGAAAACGACTCATTTTTAATAAAAAATGACAAAATCGACAAAAATGACACATTTTTCAAAAAAAATGACACATTTTAAAAAAAGACACATTTTTGTCATCCAAGTCTTGTTTTTTAATTGGTAATAAAAGAAAAGTAAAATTTCAATTTTCTACCTCTAGAAAAGCCACAGATTAATGGATGGGAATAGCGCTGCCTAACTGTGGCCGTAGTACACAAACAGTGCAGAATACAGGATGGATGCCATCAACATATTTGAAATCTAAACCACGCGAAGAAAACAGCCATAGGCGTAAATTTCAGATCAAAATGCATGCCGAATATCTGAACTTAATTGGCTTCTTGATTGAGTATTTGATGTAGCCAACTAGTACGTACTCAATAGTAAAAAGTAAACAGCATACAGTTTACCAAAGCTGTATGCATAAGCACCAATTCCGATTTTTAGGAGTACAGGAGGGGTATCCCACCTCGGACAAGATTACAAATTCCCAGAGATGTCTTTCCCTCAAAATAATCGATCTCGCTTAAAAAGGCACCGACAAATATGACAAAAATACTAGATTGGAGCTGGTTGAATGGCTTACATATTGAGTAAATAAAAAGCTTAGCTAATAAAGCTGATTACGTATAGAACCGATTACGATTAGGACTTCATGCGAAAAGTCTATTTTCAATTTACTGTCGAATAGTCCCTAAGACTTTTTTAAATGTAAACATGCCTCGTTGGCCGCCGGACACAAATTCATAGTGTGTAACATTAATTTAATCGAATGTTTCTATTTCTTTATATGACGTCATAAAAGGTTCATGATCCCTAGATAATAGGATAAGGTTACGTTTACTCCTTTCTGAGCTGATTTGGAAGATATTATATATTCAAAGTTCTAAATGAAAATTGGACCATTTCTAGCAAAAAATATGACACATTTTGTAACACATTATGAAATCTGAGATGATACAAAAAGCACATTTTTGGAACAAATATGGTACACTCCTTAAAAAAAAAATTGGTAGCCCTGACGGAGAGCGGTGCTTCAACGTGGATAGACTAATCCAGTTCGCGAGATCCCAAAATTTTCCATTATAAACACTATGTTCCATCACAAACCCTCTAAAAAGATGACTTGGCAATCAAACGATGGCTCCATAGCTGGCCAAATTGACCATGTATTGATCCATCAATGTTGGTTCTCCTCAGTCATGATTTCTCAAGGTTAGAGATGAGTGTGCATGGGATCAAACTCTGAAAGTGATTATACGCTTGTAGATCCAATGACACTCCTGAAGTTAAGCTTGAAAAAGAGCCAATTCAATCAGTGAAAATAGACTTCTACCTAAAGTTACAGAACCAGTTCAAAAGCCTGACAGACTGTGATGAAGATCCCACTATCCTATGGAAACAGTATTGGGACACCACTGAATAGGCTGCTGCCGAGGTTATTGGCTACGCCTCGGCAAATCCAAGAAAAAATTATATCTTAGAATTTGTTAAAGTTATGTTATGATAGACGAAAGCCATCATACACATTAATATTAATAAAAAAAAGTCATTACTTTAAAAATAAAACCAGATTACATGGGGACCGTCAGCAATTCTGGGATGAGGTTGATTTAAATAGGGAGAAAACAATCAGAAATAGTGTCATGAGAAGGTTGTGTAAAACTGTCAAAGATATGACCGGTAAGTCACCTATTGCTGGTCCCTTAAGATACAATAAAGATAATGCGATGAGCTGCTCTTGCTGCTGATCCAGCAACTGCCTAAGCAAGGCAAAATGAAATAGCGTATTTCTATTAGCTAGTGGGTATGAAGATCAACAGAGTCAAAACTAAAGTCAGTGACCTAAATATACAGTCAGATTATCAGATTATGCTTTACGGACAAAAATTGAAAAAAATCGATTGCTTCACTTATCTTGGCTCACTTATAGACTATCGTGGAGGCTGTACTCTATATGTAAAGAACAAAATCAATAGAGTCCAAACCATATTCTCTCAACCAGCCACCATTTGTGGAGCGAACTGAAGATTAGTTTGAAGATAAAGTTTATGTCTATAAATCAGCTGTTAGATCTGTTCTCTAGTATACAGTTGAGACTTGGCCACTTGAGGATTTTATCCCCTAGCTATGAAAGTATTTGAATGCCACCTTTTACAAGAAATCCTGAAGGTTCGAATCTCAAAAGATGATGTGCGTCACCGCTGTTGTAATACTCAACCCATAGCTATGATTGTCCAGCAGAGAAGACTGGCTTGGTCATGTCCTGAGAAGGCCCAATGACCATATGATCAAACAAGTGCTTCTATCGGCTCCTTTGTCAGATTGGTGCAGAAGTCCTGGCGGTCAATTAAAAATTGGTGGGCAACTGTCGAAAATGACCTCGATACCATTGGTGTATTTCAGAATTTTGGTAAAAAAATAGTGAACTGCCGACTCCGGTTTGCTGAAGAGATGGCGCAGAACCATGACAAGTGGAAATCAGCCATATAGATTTTTCTTGATGCCGGTTTGATGTTTGCGTCTGTTTTCGGAGCAATTACAAGTAAGTAAATTAATATTGTTTGGTTTCAAACAGTTTCATATTTGCGACAAAAAATTTAAGTTGGTTTAACCAATTTTGTTATCATTTAAACCGATCAGTACACGCAAAAAAAAAAACATTTTTAGAGGTCTTTGAAATGTGCTTGCTCTTCAAGGGTGTTTCAATTGACAAAAGAATTAGAAAGAGTTAAGCAGGAAGTAGGAATTAGGAAGTTTTGCTTCAAGTAGGAAGTTTCTGCTTGTCCTGAGTTCCAAGGAAAGAAAGACTTGGTCAGTCGATGATTTGTTTTTCGATTTGGAAATCTGTTGAAGAATCTATCTGGAGTGAGTTTGGTGGGGGTGGGATCACTTTACGTTAGATAAAATTTCCACGGAGGAGTTCTTTCGTGGGGTGGAGGGGTATAATTCATAAATATGAAGCCAGGTTTACCGGTGTTATTTGAAAAATTAACCGAAACTATTCCAAATTTGAAAAGTCGTTCCCTCTTCAATACCTTACTCTTTACGCTAAAGTTTGTCTTTTTACAATAATTGAAACATGGGGGACGTTTAATTAGAATAGGAAGTTTTGTTAGAACTGCTAATTCCCTTAGCGTAAAGAGCAAGGTGTTGAGGAGGTGGCAACCCTTTATATCCAGTATAAATCTGCCAAAATTAATATGCAAATGTAGTTTAAATTTTTCATGCATATAAGCCAAAGTCAAACCTGCACAAAAATTCCTAAAGCGACAAGATTAGCCAAAAGATAATTCTCTTAACTACTTGTCATATTTGTGAGTAGGTAGGCTAAAATATTTTCGGGGACTGACCTTTTATAACTAAATTAGATAATCCAGGTGTGATTAGTAGAAAACAGCATACATACTTCTTGATGATATAAGTCTCATCAAAACTGAATATCTCTATATCAGGTTCAAACTGAAAGAAATTAAATGGTTTTTCTAAGATATCCAGGAATTTATCCTCAAAAAATTTCTGGAAATTTCAACTGCACCTAAGTTTTCCTCAAAAGCTTCACCTTATTATATGTAACTTATGTAGTAGCAGTATGAGCATACCACCTTTGATTTCTTCAACATCCCTTCAACAAACGCTGAAAGTTTCAACTTAATACCATCAACCCATCCTGAAGCATTTTTGATACGTCCTCTTGAGAAACTATGTGCGGATAATGTATTCCGATTTAGTTCCGCACATTTTCAATACATTCCAATTTTTCGCCTTAACTCAATATCATCTGTAGTAGTAGTAGTAGCGATATAATTGATAGTAGAAGCCTTAGATTTGGTAGTAGTAGTAGTAGTAGTAGTAGTAGTAGTGTGAGTAGAAGTAGTAGTATTAGGATGGAAGGACTTTCTTCTGGTTATTTTACATCAAGCCCTGCTAGTTTTAACTTTACAAACCAAACTGTTCCTAAGATATTGCTGCTACTCCCTTGACAATCTTTATTTACTTTTATCCCATAATAGTTGTAATAGTAGTTACAATAGCAGCATTGGTAATATTAGTAGCAGTAGTCCTAGTAGCAGTTGTAGTTATAATGTAGTGCCTTTTGGTCGGTTAAACATCCCTTTCATCAAGTCCTGGGAGTTTCAACTTAATACAATAGGCATTATTCTGACATTTGTGATATGTCCTTTTGATAACCTGTTTGTTCAAATGCTTCTTGAAACTTTCATCTCAACGCTCTTAGCCTTGCAAGTAGTTGCAATAGAAGTAGTAGTTGAAGTAGGTGTAGTAATCGCAGCAGCGGCAGCACTTTTAGTACTAGCGTGCACGTCTTGCCTTTTGGTCAGATTATCTACCCCTTTAAGCATTCTCTGAATATTCAAACTTAATATTCAAATCAATTCTTGAGATTGACTCTTTAGACAATGCACATACACATATTTCTTTTAATTCATTCTAGATTTCTTCTCAACCTTGTAAATGGAGTAATATAGCAGTAGTAGTGGTGATAGCTGCAATAGTAGTGGTAGAATTATAAATATTACTCTTTTCGTCATTTCTCTTATCATTTTTCGAAAGATCCAAATTAGTATGCTCAGTCATTCCTGAGTTAAAACCTTTAAGCCTTCTGTAGACATAGAACATGTTTTGAGTTAGTTCAATACTCTACTCAACATTCTCTAAAAAGCTCACCTAAATGTCCTTCGTCTTTTGGAAAGTAAAGTCAAAATACATACATTTCTCAGTCACATATACTATGTGTAAACAAAGAACGAATTGTCCTTAGGACTATGGGGAAGTTGACGTCCCCAAAGACATTGTTACTGGATGCTTCAACAATGCTGAATAAATAGCTCTCTTGAAATTTCAATCGAGTATTTTTTGGGAAATAATAGGCTCGGATGGGGGGAATGGTTGACCCCCTTTCACTTTGACTCTTGAAAAGAGTATTGGAGCATTATCTCATAATGACATTATCTCATAATGTCGGTAAAAAATGCTCGGGGAAACGAAGATGTCAGGGAGGAAGAGGGACTAGCTGCCTGCCATTACTTTTGGATCTTAAAAGATAACTAGAACAATGCATTTTCAATCAAATTAGGCACCTCTAAAGCTTACACAACCGCTCCTTCCATAGAAACTTTATGTGCCCCCGGAGTATAACTAGCCTCCCTTGCCCTCAGGCTGTGGGGGTCTTTGTCAACCCCAAAGACCTTTTTACTTGGCCTTTGGACTATTTTTAACAAATGTCAACCTCAAAATTTCTATCAGATGCATTTCAGGAAAATACAATGTGTGGCGGGGGGCTGCTACCACCTCCCCCCCTCACCGTCCACTTTAACTCTTGAAAAAGGAACTTAAACTTCAGATTGTCAATCCAACGAGTTCTCTCCAAAGTATACATAACCAACCTTTGTATAAAAAACCTTTTAAGTCCCCAGGACATATCTTACAATCCTTACCTTGAGGGCAAGGGGGTTCATCCCTGAAAACATAAGTTACAGATCTTTTAACTACGCTGAAAAAATAACTATCTCAAACTTTTGACTGGACGTGTTTGGGGAATGATGGGCGTGGGGGAAAGGCTGGTCATCCTCCAACCACTTTGACTATCAGAAAGGGCTCTAGTCTTTTCAACATCCACTCGAATGAATCCCTTTCCAAAATTTCAAAGACACTTACTTCTATTCAAAGTGCCCTGGTCTAAAAAAAACCAAAAAACTAAAAACAAATAAGTTACACATTGTACACATAGCTCTTTATTTAGGCAGCACTATTGAACTGCCTATGATTAGATAAAAAAAAACAACTGAAAGAAAGGAGCAACATTAAAACTTGAAAAAAATATCCCATATATGACTGGGGCTCTCCCCTCTTTCACCCCATGCTCGTTATGCTAAAGTATTTTAGTACTTTGAATAGCTTCTTATTCCAATTCAACGACCACGTGCTTCACAAATTGTTCTTACAGAGTTGGGGAAAAAGTCACACTTCAGCATAAGGAGCAAGGGACAGATGAGGGGACAGCCTCCCTCATCTCTCAAAATATAAAATGGGTAGTGTGTAAATAAAGTTTAGAAAACACTAGCTTTGAAGTGTTGAAATTAAAAATACTATGTTTATCTACCCAGGTTCAACCGTCATGTCAAAAAAAATATCATTATAAGGTTAATTATCATTATAAAGGATAATCTTCAGGCAGATTTAGATTCTAGGGCCGGGAGCTCGATGGCTATAGTCAACGAGGATAGCAAACAGCTTCGCTAGCATAATACTTCTTTGGTGCCAAGATTTACCCCAAAATATTCAGCAAGGCTCCCATTGCGAGATCGTTCATAACATAGCCGATCCTGACTTGACATTAATATGGCCCCTTTCCGAAAGCATATTCCCAATAGTAATCCCAAAAGTAATATGGCCCTTTCCTGAAAGTAATATGGCCCCTTTCCCGAAAGAACATGCTGCTGCACAGTAAACCACGGAATTTTGATATTCAATGAATTTTGATGCAGACCTTCAATAGAATAAATTTATGGATTCAATGGAATTAAGTGATCTTCCATAGAATCAAAAGATCTTCAATAATCTTCAATGGAATTTTGATTCAGAAAATGAATAAAAGAAAGACAGACTCAGAACATATTTAGAAACAGTTATCGTAGGCAGCGCAATAGCGCTGCCTACGATAAAGGACGATGTTGACACAATGTATTATTATTTCATTTTTGACCAGAAGGTAATATGCTACATGCAATAATTCAAAAAGCACTTGATTACCTAACAATATGGGCTGCACAAAACGATGTGAAATTATCACCTGAAAAGTATGTGCAATACTACTCTCTAGGTAAAAAAACTCATTCAACCCCTAACTACAACTAGACTGAAGAAAAGTTCAGAGAACACGGAAATACTGCTACCTAGGACTCACATGTAACGTTTGACCACTTCTATGGCAACTCGGTGTGGCTGAATTTATTTACGGTATTCAGCCAATTTAATTGTTCATGGGGAGAATTTTCTGTGAGGAGGGCAGTTTCTGGGGAGTGAAATTTCTCAGGGAAATTTGACACTGGGGAAATTTGCCAGAATTCTCCCAGTTGAAAATAGTTTTCACTGACAGTCCTAGCCAACAGCTCTAGCATGATTTCCGGGAGACCTGGAAGCATTTTTGCGCCTTCGGAAAGGCTTTCATTGCTCCCGTCCAATTTGCCCAGTAGACTTCAGGACACTGGTGTTATCATGGATTGCATCACCCATTCCTTTCACTTAGGGTTCTGAGGACACTGCAGAGTTCCTCGTAATAGAACAATTTACAGTTATCCAGCGAGTCAGCTAAAAAAATTTCAATATTTCTAAAGAAAAAGTTTCGTTGAAACATGTATTTCAACCATATTCTGCTTTTTTAAAAGTATTTTTTCCTTTTTAAATATATAGCCTATACAGCTACAGGTCTTGAAATCAAATAAAATCCACTTCTTCTTTTCAAAATCAAATTAAAAGTTCTAGTCAACTCCCCTTTTGTCCTTAGAAGAGTAAATTTAACGCTATGAAAAAAAAAAATTTTCTTTGAGAAGTAAAGTTTAAATCCTTCTATCACCTTCTACTGGGTTTATTCCATTAAAGCTACAATAAACAAAAAATCAACATATTGGACTTGTCAATATGCTATGCAGTGTAAGTATATAAAGTATAGTCTTCACGGCAGGCATCGGGCAATTGGGTAGCATGGAGGTGAAAGGCAAATGGCCTTCTGTAGTCTGCATGTCGTTCCAAAAGGGCACGATGTCCTTGCACATGCGTTTTCTTCACCTATAAAGATAAATGCATTCGTTTGATAACTTTTTTGTACTTTGACTGTAAGACAAGTTAATTTAGAGGCTTATGATATTGAAGGTAATACTTACCAACTGGGGACAATGTGAAAGGAACGTTGAAAAACCCTGATAACTATTCCAGATGCATTGATTTCATCCCTCCCCCTCTGCCTACATTCTGCTCGATAAATACACAGCCCAATATGTATTGCCTATATTTAACTGTAGCAAACATTAAATCACTAATATGTTCTAACATCAAAATTCTAACATAATGGTAATGCATAAAATGGGGTAGGTATTCGTATACGAAACGCTCAATAAGTAATGTTGTTCTAATTTTCTTTTTCTAATGTCAAGAA